>NC_052173.1:4483570-4511058 GCF_902713615.1 Scyliorhinus canicula | reverse complement strand
ACATGCATCAGTTATTTCTTTGTTTATTGCCTGCCCCACCATCTCGTTACTATTTGGTGGCCGATAGACTACTCCTATCAG
Organism: Scyliorhinus canicula; assembly: GCF_902713615.1. NCBI lineage: Eukaryota > Metazoa > Chordata > Chondrichthyes > Carcharhiniformes > Scyliorhinidae > Scyliorhinus > Scyliorhinus canicula. The sequence goes on along the minus strand of NC_052173.1, from coordinate 4,510,977 downwards.
TGACTTTTTCGCCTTACTATTCCTGATTTCCACCCAAATGGATTCAACCTTATCCTCCATAGCACCGATGTCATCCCTTACTATTGCCCGGATGTCATCCTTAAATAACAGAGCAACACCACCTCCCTTACCATCCACTCTGTCCTTCCAAATAGTTTGATACCCTCGGATATTTAACTCCCAGTCGTGACCATCCTTTAACCATGTTTCAGTAATGGCCACTAAATCATAGTCCTTCACGATGATTTGTGCCACCAACTCATTTACTTTACTCCGAATACTACAAGCATTCAGGTAAAGTACACTTATGTTGGTTTTTTTACCTCTGTTTTGAATCTTAACATCTCCAGTTTTATTCCTTTTGTTATTACTGGGCCTATTCACTGTGCTCCCCTCAGTCACTGTACCTTGTACTGTCGCCCTTATGGATTTCTGACTATGTCTTCTCTGCCTTGCCCTTTTCCCTTACTTCCTTTTGTTTCTGTCCCTGTTTTACTACCTTCCAACTTCCAGCATTGGTTCCCATCCCCCTGCCACATTAGTTTAAACCCTCCCCAACAGCTCTAGAAAACACTACTAGGACATCGGTTCCAGTCCTGCCCAAGTGCAGACCGTCCGGTTTGTACTGGTCCCACCTCCCCCAGAACCGGTCCCAATGCCCCAGGAATTTGAATCCCTCCCTCTTGCACCATCTCTCGAGCCACGCATTCATCCTATCTATCCTGACATTCCTACTCTGACTAGCTCGTGGCACTGGTAGCAATCCTGAGATTATTACCTTTGAAGTCCTACTTTTTAGTTTAACTCCTAACTCCCTGAATTCCGCTTGTAGGACCTCATCCCGTTTTTTACCTATATCGTTGGTGCCTATGTGCACCACGACAGCTGGCTGTTCACCCTCCCCCCCTAGAATGTCCTGCAGCCGCTCCGAGACATCCTTGACCCTTGCACCAGGGAGGCAACATACCATCCTGGAGTCTCGATTACGTCCACAGAACCGCCTGTCTATTCCCCTTACGATCGAGTCCCCTATCACTATAGCCCTGCCATTTTTCTTCCTGCCCTGCTGTGCAGCAGAGCCAGCCACGGTGCCATGAACCTGGCTGCTGCTACCTTCCCCTGGTGAGCCATCTCCCTCAACAGTATCCAAAGCGGTATATCTGTTTTGCAGGGAGATGACCGCAGGGGACACCTGCACTGCCTTCCTACTCTTGCTCTTTCTTTTGGTCACCCATTTTCTATCTCCCTCAGTAACCTTCACCTGCGGTGTGACCAACTCGCTAAACGTGCTATCCACGACCTCCTCAGCATCGCGGATGCTCCAAAGTGAGTCCATCCGCAGCTCCAGAGCCGTCAAGCGGTCTAACAAGAGCTGCAACTGAACACACTTCTTGCACGTGAAGGAGCCAGGGACAGTGGACGTGTCCCTGAGCTCCCACATCGCACACGAGGAGCATGACACGGGTCTGGGATCTCCTGCCATGTCTTAAACCCTTGGTAAACTTAAACAACTACAATTTCAAAATAAAAATAAATAAATTAGGCAATGAAAAGAAAAAGAGAGACTACTTACCAGTCACTTACCAGGGTGAAAGAGCACCTCCTCACACTCTGCACCGAATTACCTCACTGCACCAAATTACCAAATTTCAATCCTCCACTCTGTACGAGTCTCACTCCGGATGAGTCTCCTGGAAAGTGCTTGCTTACTTCATGCGCAGTCTCTCTGTCTTTTATACAGACCTCAGCTAACCGATGACTCAAAAAAATACCTTAACTTCAAAGAGAAGAATACAATGTGCCCCTAAACAGGCCTCAACAGGCCTCAAGTGATTGCCAGATAACTGCCTCTCAGCAATTAGGGTGGGGGCAGCTTCAACCAATCAGACACTAAGCTCCACACTGCACTTTTAACGGAAAAACAGCAGAATTAGATTTTCCACTTACCTTTGCTGATTTACTCACTGCACCAAATTACCAAATTTCAATCCTCCACTCTGTACGAGTCTCACTCCGGATGAGTCTCCTGGAAAGTGCTTGCTTACTTCGTGCGCAGTCTCTCTGTCTTTTATACAGACCTCAGCTAACCGATGACTCAAAAAAATACCTTAACTTCAAAGAGAAGAATACAATGTGCCCCTAAACAGGCCTCAACAGGCCTCAAGTGATTGCCAGATAACTGCCTCTCAGCAATTAGGGTGGGGGCAGCTTCAACCAATCAGACACTAAGCTCCACACTGCACTTTTAACTGAAAAACAGCAGAATTAGATTTTCCACTTACCTTTGCTGATTTACTCACTGCACCAAATTACCAAATTTCAATCCTCCACTCTGTACGAGTCTCACTCCGGATGAGTCTCCTGGAAAGTGCTTGCTGGAAGTGATAGTGAGACGAGGAATAGGGAGAGAGAGCAATTAAACACGTGGCTACAGGGATGGTGCAGGCGGGAGGGATTCAGATTTCTGGATAACTGGGGCTCTTTCTGGGGAAGGTGGTACCCCTATAGACAGGATGGTCTAAATCTGAACCTGAGGGGCACCAATATCCTGGGGGGGAGATTTGTTAGTGCTCTTTGGGGGGGTTTAAACTAATTCAGCAGGGGCATGGGAACCTGGATTGTAGTTTTGGGGTACGGGAGATTGAGAGTATAGAGGACAGGAGCACAGATTTGACTTCGCAGGAGGGTGCCAGTGTTCAGGTAGGTGGTTTGAAGTGTGTCTACTTCAATGCCAGGAGTATACGAAATAAGGTAGGGGAACTGGCAGCATGGGTTGGTACCTGGGACTTCGATGTTGTGGCCATTTCAGAGACATGGATAGAGCAGGGACAGGAATGGTTGTTGCAGGTTCCGGGGTTTAGGTGTTTTAGTAAGCTCAGAGAAGGGGGCAAAAGAGGGGGAGGTGTGGCGCTGCTAGTCAAGGACAGTATTACAGTGGCGGAAAGGATGCTAGATGGGGACTCTTCTTCTGAGGTAGTATGGGCTGAGGTTAGAAACAGGAAAGGAGAGGTCACCCTGTTGGGAGTTTTCTATAGGCCACCTAATAGTTCTAGGGATGTAGAGGAAAGGATGGCGAAGATGATTCTGGAAAAGAGCGAAAGTAACAGGGTAGTTGTTATGGGAGACTTTAACTTTCCAAATATTGACTGGAAAAGATATAGTTCGAGTACATTAGATGGGTCGTTCTTTGTACAATGTGTGCAGGAGGGTTTCCTGACACAATATGTTGACAGGCCAACAAGAGGCGAGGCCACATTGGATTTGGTTTTGGGTAATGAACCAGGCCAGGTGTTAGATCTGGAGGTAGGTGAGCACTTTGGAAACAGTGACCACAATTCGGTGACCTTTACGTTAGTGATGGAAAGGGATAAGTATACCCCGCAGGGCAAGAGTTATAGCTGGGGGAAGGGCAATTATGATGCCATTAGACATGACTTAGGATGTGTTGGTTGGAGAAGTAGGCTGCAAGGGTTGGGCACACTGGATATGTGGAGCTTGTTCAAGGAACAGCTATTGCATGTTCTTGATAAGTACGTACCAGTCAGGCAGGGAGGAAGGGGTCGAGCGAGGGAACCGTGGTTTACCAAAGAAGTGGAATCTCTTGTTAAGAGGAAGAAGGAGGCCTATGTGAAGATGAGGCGTGAAGTTTCAGTTGGGGCGCTTGATAGTTACAAGGAAGCGAGGAAGGATCTAAAGAGAGAGCTGAGACGAACAAGGAGGGGACATGAGAAGTCTTTGGCAGGTAGGATCAAGGAAAACCCAAAAGCTTTCTATAGGTATGTCAGGAATAAAAGAATGACTAGGGTAAGAGTAGGGCCAGTCAAGGATAGTGGTGGGAAGTTGTGTGTGGAGGCTGAGGAGATAAGCGAGATACTAAATGAATACTTTTCGTCAGTATTCACTCAAGAAAAAGATAATATTGTGGAGGAGAATGCTGAGACCCAGGCTATTAGAATAGATGGCATTGAGGTGCGTAGGGAAGAAGTGTTGGCAATTCTGGACAAGGTGAAAATAGATAAGTCCCCGGGGCCAGATGGGATTTATCCTAGGATTCTCTGGGAAGCCAGGGAAGAGATTGCTGAGCCTTTGGCTTTGATTTTTAGGTCATCATTGGCTACAGGAATAGTGCCAGAGGACTGGAGGATAGCAAATGTGGTCCCTTTGTTCAAGAAGGGGAGTAGAGATAACCCCGGTAACTATAGGCCGGTGAGCCTAACGTCTGTGGTGGGTAAAGTCTTGGAGAGGATTATAAAAGATACGATTTATAATCATCTAGATAGGAATAATATGATTCGGGACAGTCAGCATGGTTTTGTGAAGGGTAGGTCATGCCTCACAAACCTTATCGAGTTCTTTGAGAAGGTGACTGAACAGGTAGACGAGGGTAGAGCAGTTGATGTGGTGTATATGGATTTCAGTAAAGCGTTTGATAAGGTTCCCCCCGGTCGGCTATTGCAGAAAATACGGAGGCTGGGGATTGAGGGTGATTTAGAGATGTGGATCAGAAATTGGCTAGTTGAAAGAAGACAGAGAGTGGTAGTTGATGGGAAATGTTCAGAATGGAGTTCAGTTACGAGTGGCGTACCACAAGGATCTGTTCTGGGGCCGTTGCTGTTTGTCATTTTTATAAATGACCTAGAGGAGGGCGCAGAAGGATGGGTGAGTAAATTTGCAGACGACACTAAAGTCGGTGGAGTTGTAGACAGTGCGGAAGGATGTTGCAGGTTACAGAGGGACATAGATAAGCTGCAGAGCTGGGCTGAGAGGTGGCAAATGGAGTTTAATGTGGAGAAGTGTGAGGTGATTCACTTTGGAAAGAATAACAGAAATGCGGAATATTTGGCTAATGGTAAAATTCTTGGTAGTGTGGATGAGCAGAGGGATCTCGGTGTCCATGTACATAGATCCCTGAAAGTTGCCACCCAGGTTGATAGGGTTGTGAAGAAGGCCTATGGTGTGTTGGCCTTTATTGGTAGAGGGATTGAGTTCCGGAGCCATGAGGTCATGTTGCAGTTGTACAAAACTCTAGTACGGCCGCATTTGGAGTATTGCGTACAGTTCTGGTCGCCTCATTATAGGAAGGACGTGGAAGCTTTGGAACGGGTGCAGAGGAGATTTACCAGGATGTTGCCTGGTATGGAGGGAGAATCTTATGAGGAAAGGCTGATGGACTTGAGGTTGTTTTCGTTAGAGAGAAGAAGGTTAAGAGGTGACTTAATAGAGGCATACAAAATGATCAGAGGGTTAGATAGGGTGGACAGTGAGAGCCTTCTCCTGCGGATGGAGGTGGCTAGCACGAGGGGACATAGCCTTAAATTGAGGGGTAATAGATATAGGACAGAGGTCAGAGGTGGGTTTTTTACGCAAAGAGTGGTGAGGCCGTGGAATGCCCTACCTGCAACAGTAGTGAACACGCCAACATTGAGGGCATTTAAAAATTTATTGGATAAGCATATGGATGATAAGGGCATAGTGTAGGTTAGATGGCCTTTAGATTTTTTCCATGTCGGTGCAACATCGAGGGCCGAAGGGCCTGTACTGCGCTGTATCGTTCTATGTTCTAATAACCCTCGATTCCCTCACTCTTATCCCCATAACCCTCGATTCCCTCACTCTTATCCCCATAACCCTCGATTCCCTCACTCTTACCCCCAGAACCTTTGATTCCCTCACTCTTATCCCCATAACCCTCGATTCCCTCACTCTTATCCCCATAACCCTCGATTCCCTCACTCCTATCCCCAGAACCCTCGATTCCCTCACTCTTATCCCCATAACCCTCGATTCCCTCGCTCTTATCCCCATAACCCTCGATTCCCTCACTCTTATCCCCATAACCCTCGATTCCCTCACTCCTATCCCCAGAACCCTCGATTCCCTCACTCTTATCCCCATAACCCTCGATTCCCTCGCTCTTATCCCCATAACCCTCGATTCCCTCACTCCTATCCCCAGAACCCTCGATTCCCTCACTCTTATCCCCATAACCCTCGATTCCCTCACTCCTATCCCCAGAACCCTCGATTCCCTCACTCTTATCCCCATAACCCTCGATTCACTCACTCTTATCCCCATAACCCTCGATCCCCTCACTCTTATCCCCATAACCCTCGATTCCCTCACTCTTATCCCCATAACCCTTGATTCCCTCACTCTTATCCCCATAACCCTCGATTCCCTCACTCTTATCCCCATAACCCTCGATCCCCTCACTCTTATCCCCATAACCCTCGATTCCCTCACTCTTATCCCCATAACCCTCGATCCCCTCACTCTTATCCCCATAACCCTCGATCCCCTCACTCTTATCCCCATAACCCTCGATTCCCTCACTCTTATCCCCATAACCCTCGATTCCCTCACTCTTATCCCCATAACCCTCGATCCCCTCACTCTTATCCCCAGAACCCTCGATTCCCTCACTCTTATCCCCATAACCCTCGATTCCCTCACTCTTATCCCCATAACCCTCGATTCCCTCACTCTTATCCCCAGAACCCTCGATTCCCTCACTGATTAAAAATCTCAGCTGTGAACATATTAACGGCCCAGCATCTACAGCTCTCTGCGGTAAAGAATTCCACAGATTCACTGCCCTCAGAGAGGAGAAATTTCTCCTCCTCTCTGTCTGAAATGGGCGACCCCTCACTCTGAGATTCTGCCCTGTGGTCCCAGCCTCTCAGCATCGACCCTGTCAAACCCCCTGAGAATCTGATATGTCTCAATAATGTCGCCTCTCATTCTTCTAAACTCCAATGAGTACAGGCCCAATCTACTCAACCTCTCCTCATATGAAAATCCCTCCATACCCGGGATTAGCCGAACCTTCTCTGGACTGCCTCCAATGCCAGGATATCTGTCCTTGGATAAGGGGAACAAAACTGTTCACAGTATTGCAGGTGTGGTCTAACAAGTGCAGTGTATAGTTTTAGCGAGACATCCCTATTTTTATGGAATCATACAATACATGTAATTATAGAATACCTACAGTGCAGAAGGAGGCTGTTCAGCCCATTGTGTCTGCACTGACTCACTGAAAGACCACCTATGCCATACAGTACAGTACAGTCCCCGTAACCCAATAACCCCTCCTAACCTTTTTGGACACAAGGGCAATTTATCATGGCCAATCCACCTAACCTGCGCATCTTTGGACTGTGGGAGCAAACCGGAGCGCCCGGAGGAAACCCACGCAGACATGGGGAGAACGTGCAAACTCCACACAGACACCCAAGGTTGGGATTGAACCTGGGTCCCTGGTGCAGTGAGGCAGCAGTGCTAACTACTCTGCCACCGAGCCACCCTCAACTCCATTCCTGTTGAAATAAAGACCAGCATTCCATTTGCCTCCCCTATTACCCGCTGAACTTGCGGAAGCTTTCAGACAACCAGTGAAAACAGCCCTGAGGCAATTTGTCAGAGTCACAACAGCAACAACTTGCATATATCTATATAAATAAATAGTGTCTTTAATAAAGTAACACACCTCAGGAGATATTAGGGCAGGTCGACCGAAGAGGTTGATTTTAAAGGGCGTCATAAAGGGCGCAAGAGAGGCGGAGAGGTTTAGGGAGGGTCCTGGTAACTGAAGACATGGCCGACAATGGTGGAGCGATGGAAATCACGGATGGTTAAGCGGCTGGAAATAGAGGAATGCAGAGATCTTGGAGGATTCTGGGAGCGGAGGAGATGACAGAGATAGGGCGGGGCGCGAGGCCCACGATTTGAAAGCTAGGGTGGGAATTTTGAAATCAAGATGGTGCCAATGTAGCTCAGTGAGCAGAGGAGCGATGTGAGAGCAGAACTCGGTGTGGCTTATGACAGAATCAGCGGGGTTTTGGATGAACTGAGGTTTCGCATGGAAGGCCGAATAATGGTCCAACCTCCAGTCAGAAAGTATCCCTTACGGCCTAGTAATTGCTGTACCTCTAACTGAGTGGTGTCCAGATCTGCCTTCTTGGAATACTTCAGGAAATCCTGGGGAGAAAAAAAACAAAACAGATAACTTAAGGGTTGCAAGATTTGCGCCAACAATATAAATATGACCAAACAAGAGAATGATTGCTTTCAGACACCGTAACTTCTATCAAACACACAGAGCAGTTCTACAATGTGAAATCAAATGAAATGAAAATCACTTATTGTCACAAGTAGGCTTCAATGAAGTTACTGTGAAAAGCCCCTAGTCGCCACATTCCGGCGCCTGTTCGGGGAGGCTGGTACGGGAATTGAACCATGCTGCTGGCCTGCCTTGGTCTGCTTTCAAAGCCAGCGAGACAGCACAGCATGAAATCCCACATTTTAACCCACAGTTTTAGACAGAGGAGATTCTAGTGTGAGGATTTAGTGCATCACCCAACATTGCTCCCCAGTGCCTGGAGTAATAACAGAGGTTCCAAAATTGCCCAACTTTCTTAACCTACAAATAGAGATAACATTGACTGAAATCTGCAGTTTGAACAATGGCCAAGATGTGGGAGGCCAGGATGTTGCCTGGTATGGAGGGCCTTAGCTGTGAGGAGAGGTTGAATAAACTCGGTTTGTTCTCACTGGAACGAAGGAGGTTGAGGGGTGACCTGATAGAGGTCTACAAAATTATGAGGGGCATTGACAGAGTGGATAGTCAGAGACTTTTTCCCAGGGTAGAGGGGTCAATTACTAGGGGGCATAGGTTTAAGGTGCGACGGGCAAGGTTTAGAGGAGATGTACGAGATAAGTTTTTTTACACAGAGGGTAGTGGGTGCCTGGAACTCACTGCCGGAGGAGGTGGTGGAAGCAGGGACGATAGTGACGTTTAAGGGGCATCTTGACAAGTATATGAATAGGATGGGAATAGAGGGATACGGACCCCGGAAGTGTAGAAGATTTTAGTTTAGACGGGCAGATGGTTGGCAAGGGCTTGGAGGGCCGAAGGGCCTGTTCCTGTGCTGTACTTTTCTTTGTTCTTTGTTTGTTCTTTGAGGTATAGGGTGCAAGCAGAATCATACAAAACGTGCTTGGGACGTTGGGAAGCCAAGACACGACAAGAGGGAAGTTGTCCCCTCCAAGTCACTCACCACCCTGACTGGGAAATATATCGGCCGTTCCTTCACTGTCGCTGGGGGCAAAATCCTGGAACTCCCTCCCTAACAGCACAGTGTGTGTACCTACACTGCAGCGGCTCAAGAAGGCTGCTCACCACCACCTTCTCAGGGGGCAATTAGGGAAGGGCAATAAATGCTGACTTCGCCAGCGACGGCCACATCCCATGAATGAATAAAAAAAATAATAATTGAATGGCAAAATCTCTGTGGGGAAGAGCAGGGGAGTGGAGTTAGTTGGAAAAAGAGTCAGCATAAACACAATATTCTATCAGGCTAATTTCAACTCTGGGTAAGTCGATGGGTTCTGAAGGAGTACAAATCTCACCCTCTGACTCTCGGGGCACTACATTGTTCTCTAAGCCTAGGATTGTCGTCTGATGAATATCTCAACAGATTTACTAAGAGGGTCGCTGAAAAGCACAAGACCTGCTCACACCACTTACAATGTGGTTGCAGTTCAAGTTTCCACAGAATAAAAGTTCCTCATTCCACGTTATGGACTATGGGGCGGCTTTACAAGTTGTGAGGCATCGAATCGAATGACCCGTTGGGCAGCGAACAGCAGAATTGCTCACTGCGCCTGGAACCCTCTCACAGCATTAAGCATGGGCAGCTGGCGATATTGGGGTTGAGTTTCGGCGGCAAGATGCAATTTTATTCTCCCACAAGCTCATCCAAAATGGTGCCAGGTTGTGCCTGCTGAGGGTTAAATTACAGGGACGAGATCACAGAAAAAAGAGTTGTATTCTCGGGAATTGAGGAGGTTAACTGGTGATTTGATCAAATTTTTCAAGATATTAAGGGGAACACATAAGATAGGTAGAGAGAAACATCTTCCGCTGGTTGGGAAGTCACGGACGAGCAACTGACATCAGTGATGATCGTATTGAACAGTGGAGCAGACTTGAGAGTTAAATTGTCTTCTCCTGCTCCTAGTTCTGATGTTCTAAGAAATAACTATTCGGTCTATTTCCACTTTCCAGCTTTTGGTCTGTAGTCCTGTAGGTAACAGCACCTCAAGCACAAATCTGGTGTTCTTGATTAATAAGGGGATTTCTTAATTAATATGGAGATAAGGGATTATGGGGGGAAGGCAGGAGAATGGGGATGCGGAACATATCTGCCATGATTGAATGGCGGAGCAGACTCGATGGGCCGAGTGGCCTAATTCTGCTCCTGTATCTTATGGTCTTATAGACAGAGCCTAAAGGCCTTTCAGGGTTGAAATTAGGAATCATTTCTTCACACACTATTGGGGGCTTGTCGGAAAGGTACTTCAATAATTGTGGACAACTTTAATCTTCATAAAGATTGCACAAATCACATTGGCAAAGGTTAGCCTTAAGGACAACTTTAAAGAGTGTATTCGGGATAGTTTCTTAAAACAAAATGTTGTTGGGCAAACCAGGAAACAGGCTATTTTAGATCTGGTAATGTGTAATGAGAAAGGACTAAGTAATGATCTCATCGTAAAAGATCCTCGAGGGAAGAGTGATCATAATATGGTAGAATTTCACATTCAGTTTTGAGGTGAAAAACTTGGGTCTGAAATTAGCGTCTCAAACTTAAATTACAACAGTATGTTGACAGCATTGGCTGAAGAGAATGGGGAAATAGGTTAAAGAGAAGAAGGGACAAATGTTTCATGGGATATTTCACAACACTCAACAAAGATACATTCCATTGGGGATAGAAAAGAATGAACCATGTGTGGCTAACTAAGGAAGTTAAGGATAATATGCAATTTAAAGAAAAGGCAAACAATGTTGTGTAGGCTCGAAGATTAGGAACATTTTTTGAAACCAGCAAATGACAAAAGAAAATTAGGGCAAAAATAGATTGTGAGCTCAAACGAACAGGAAATTGAAACAGAATTTTAGCTCAAGTATATAAAAAGTAAAAGAGTAGCTAAAGCAAATATTTGTTCCTTAGAGGATGAAACTGGAGATTAATGGGAAACTAGAAATGACAGAGACTTTGAACAAACTTTTTGCATCTATCTTCACAGCTGAAGTGAATAAAATCCCAATACGTGTGGAAAATCAGGATGCAAAAGTGAGGGAGGAACTTAAAATAGAGAAGAAGGACTGAGCATACTTAATGGTTGACAAGTCCCCTGGATCTGATGGCCAGATGGTCTTTAAAAAAAAATAGTTGCACAGATTGTGGGAAGATCCCAATGGATTGGAAAACTGCACGTTATGCACCTATTCAAGGAAGGAGAGAGACAGAAGGGGAAATTATACACTCGTTCACCTTACATCTGTCATTGGGAAAATGCTAAGTCCATTATTGAGGAAGTAGTAGCAGGACCGTTAGAAAATCATATCGCAATCAGAAAGAGTCAACATGCTTTTGTGAAAGAGAAATCGTGTTTGATAAATTTATTAGAGGTCTTTGAGGGTGTAGCAAGCAGGGCGGATAAAGGCAACCCTGTAATTGCAGGATGGAATTTCTCGGCCTTGACACTGGTGGGCTTCGTCGCTGGTGGGATAGGAAAACGTAAGGAGACATTAAACATCAATCCCACCCCCATCAATGCCCGCCAGTCTGGGGGCCAGAAAATCCCGGCTGTAGTACATTTGAATTTCCAAAAGGCATTCAATAAGGTGCTACATGAGCGGTTACTGCACAAGGTAAAGAGTTCATGGTGTTGGGAGTGTTATGCTGGCATGCGATAGAGCTTTGGCTAATTAACAGGAAACAGAGTCAGGATAAATGGGTTATTTTCAGCTGTAACTAGCCACAGGGATCAGTGTTGGGGGCCCAAACTATTTACAATCCATATCAATTGATTAGTAAGTTCGCAGACGACACGAAAATTGGCGGAGTTGCGGATAGTAAAGAGGATGGTCAGAGGAGGAATTTCTTCAGCCAGAGGGTGGTGAATCTGTGGAACTCTTTGCCGCAGAAGGCTGTGGAGGCCAAATCACTGAGTGTCTTTAAGACAGAGAACGATAGGTTATTGATTAATAAGGGGATCAGGGGTTATGGGGAGAAGGCAGGAGAATGGGGATGAGAAATTGAATGGCGGAGCAGACTCGATGGGCCGAGTGGCCCAATTCTGCTCCTATGTCTTATGGTCTTATATAAATTGGTTGGAGTCTTGGGCCGAGAAATGGCAGATGGAGTTTAATCCAGATAAGTAGAATTTCATAGAATTTACAGTGCAGAAGGGGGCCATTCGGCCCATCGAGTCTGCACCAGCTCTTGGAAAGAGCACCCTACCCAAGGTCAACACCTCCCCCTATCCCAATAACCCAGTAACCCCACCCAACACTAAGGGCAATTTATCATGGCCAATCCACCTAACCTGCACATCTTTGGACTGTGGGAGGAAACAGGAGCACCCGGAGGAAACGCACGCACACACGGGGAGGATGTGCAGACTCCACACAGACAGTGACACAAGCCAGAATCGAACCTGGGACCCTGGAGCTGTGAAGCCATTGTGCTATCCACAATGCTACCGTGCTGCGTGTGAGGTAATGCCCTGTGGAAGGTCCAATGCATGTAGGAATGACACAATAAATGGTAGAACTCTTGTGAGTACTGACAGGCAGAGAGATCTGGGTGTGCATGTCCACCAATCATTGAAAGTGGCAAAGCATGTGGGTAAGGTGGTCAAGAAGGCAGACGGCATGCTGGCCTTCATTGCTCAGGGAATTGAATATAAAAATTGGCAATTCATGTTGCAGCTGTACAGGACCTTGGTTAGGCCTCGTTTGGAACATTGTGTGCAATTCCACACTACCAGAAGGATGTGAAGGATTTAGAGAGGGTGCAGAAGAGATTTACCAGGATGTTGCCTGGTATGGAGGGCATTAGCTATGAGGAGAGGTTGAATAAACTCGGTTTGTTCTCACTGGAACAACGGAGGTTGAGAGGCGACATGATAGAGGTCTACAAAATTATGAGGGGCATAGACAGAGTGGATAGTCAGATGCTTTTTCCTAGGGTAGGAGAGTCAAGTACTGGGGGACATAGGTTTAAATTGAGTGGGGAAAAGTTTAGAACAGATGAGCAAGGCAAGTTTTTTTACACAGAGAGTGGTAAATATATGGAACGCACTGCCTGGGGAGGTGGTGGGAGCAGGTACTATAGCGGCATTTAAGGGACATCTGGACAGATATATGAATAGGGTGGGAATGGAAGGATACGGACTTCGCAAGTGCAGACGGTTTTAGTTTAGGCAAGTACCATGGTCGGCGCAGGTTTAGAGGGCCGAAGGGCCTGTTCCTGCGCTGTATTATTCTTTGTTCTTCGGTTGAAGGACAGAGTGTATTGTAGCTGTATTTGAGGAGGGATCGACTTGCTCTGCAATGACGAGAAGGTTGAAGATTGAATAGGTTGGAGTTTCGAAGAATGAGAGGTGATCTTATTGAAACATGGAAGATTGTGAACGGGCCTGTCAGGATGAATGCTGAGAAGGTGCTTTCTGTCACGGGCCAACCCAGAACTTGGGGGGGGGGGGGGGGGGGGGCACAGTTTCAAAATTAGGGGTCTCCCGTTTAAGACAGAACTTAGGAGTCATTTCTTCTCTTAGAGGGTCGTGAATCTTTGGGATTCTCCCCCCTGAATGAAGGCTGATAGATCCATTCTTGAGCTGAAGGAGAGACAAGGATCATGGGGAACAGGCAGGACGTGGAGCTGAGGTCAAGTTAAGAGCAACCATGATCGTATCGAATGGCGGGGCAGGCTCGAGGAGGTCAAAAGGCCCACTCTCACTCCTATTTTTACATTCTTTTGTACAGAGGGTACCAGAAGAATTCTCTTTCACAAATGGAAATTAATATTATACCAATTGTAAATTTTACAACTTAGATTGTTCGATTTGGTAAACAGGTATCAAGGGATAGGGGGGGGGGGGGAGGTGGGTGTATGGAGTTAGGTTACAGGCCAGCCATGCTTGAGTAGTGGAACAGGCTCGAGGGACTGAGTGTTTCTGCGTTGGAGGGAGAGGATAAAAGGATAACACTGATAGGGTGAGGTGGTGACGTGGGAGGGGGCTTAGGTATGGAGCATACACACTAGTGCAGACCAGTTGGGCCAAATGGCCTGTTTCTGTGCTCTAAATTCTAAAATGATTCCATGAGATTTTAAGATCCAACAAAATGACATTTTACACCACATGTTCCATTCAAAGACTTTGTCCTTTGATGACAGTTGGGGGGGGGGGGGGAGAAGGATTGTTTCGAACATGGACTCACGATGTTAGATGACGCCCCCAATCACAAAGACAAAAACGAATGACATTTCCCTCCACGTTACAAGTACAGCAACTTCCACAATTGATGTACAAAGTCCCTCAAGGCACACGATGGGAGTGCTGCTCCCAACAGTTAACTTGCTGGCGAGGGAATGCCAACTCTGGTTGAACTTGTTGTTGGAGGCTTTGTCACATGACCTGTGGCCTCCAACTGCCCCACCCAGTCAAACAGCCGTCCACCCCACCCCCGCAATATTGTTCTCATTAATAAACAACTGTTGAAGGAAAATCAATTCACATTTGGAACACCCCCTGCGATTGATAATCCTGGATGTTCACAGCCATGTGCAGGAGATTAATCAGAGATCCCTGGAGACTCCAGAGGACAATCGGGGGGGGGGGGGGGGGGGGAATATGTACCTGAGAAATAAAATGAATCAAATTCACAGCCAGAGCAAAGAGCTTTGCGGGGATGCTTTTAAGAAATGCCGCAGAGTTATGCGCGCAAAAAAAGCAACAGGGTTTATCTTTGAGTGGCCGAAGGCGTTGCAGGGCCGTCTGGCAATCCACCCAGCATAAAACTGCTATACGGCAGCATTGGGAAAGTGTTTCCTGCTCGGTAAGGCGTCTCGTTTAACAGTTCCACACACGGCACAGCAGCGGTACTGCCGGCAGAGTAACCATTGCCAGGTCAGTTATGCGCCCATTTTAGCGAATTCAAACTGCCCCGGAGTTCGAAAGAGTAAAATTGCGCATTGCAGAGTGCGAGTTCAAACTCACGAGAAATCAGAAGCAGCCCGCAGTTTATCCAGATTTAGCGATCTGGGTAGAGCAAGTAAAGTCTCCCTGCTCGAGGAGATGAGGAAAATTATGATGGTTTTTTTTTGCAGTTTCTCGTCGCTGGCAAACGGGGCATTGACAAGAGATTTGGGAGCAGAGCGGAAGATATAAGGCATAAATACAAACTGCTACAAACCAATTGCATTCCTACCAGTGATTTATTTTTAACACCTCATCTTTGCTGTTGGGCTTGACGGAGTCACTGGTTGACTGATTTGAGCAGCTTAATAGCATTCAAAAGAATTTGGACAAAACAGATCAGTTGAGGAATGGCAAATTGACTTTAATGCAAACCACAATAAACATCCCCTCATAAAGCGTATTTTATTGGTCAGTAGGCCCAGGCACTAACAGACTGGTCCCCACCTTCAGAAGAAGCTGGTACTTCATGATTCTCTGAACGGGTTTGATAAGTAAGTCATTCAGCTGAAGCCTGTGGCCTAGTTGTTGCTTCAGCTCCTGAAAAACAAGGACAACACGTTACTACGGCAGGCCAATCAGCCTTGGGTCTCCCAAAATATTGCTTTCCCCCAAATTACTCACATATGGGCACCACATTCACTGCATCTTGTGAAATTGTTTACCCTGTTTTTCAAGTGAAGTTTGCACTCAGATAGGTGAAGCCTGTCAGTACCAGCAACATTTGGTCCCCCAGCATTAAGGCGAGTTCCAGGGTAACACTCCCTCCAGTCCGCCTTAACTTTACACTCAGAACAATCTATGTTTTTTTTCTCCATTTCCCACACTTGGCTCGGGTGACTGTCTGTGTGGAGTCTGCACATCCTCCCAGTGTGTGCGTGCGTTTCCTCCGGGTGCTCCGGTTTCCTCCCACAGTCCAAAGATGTGCAGGTTAGGTGGATTGGCCATACTAAATTGCCCCTTAGTATCCAAAAAGGTTAGGTGGGGTTACTGAGTTATGGGGATAGGGTGGAGGCGTGGGCTTAAGTAGTGTGCTCCTTCCAAGGACCAGTGCAGACTCGATGGGCCGAATGGCCTCCTTCTGCACTGTAAATTCTATGATTCACCAGTCTGCCTTGCAACTTGTGTGAAATGATTAGTTTTAAACCAATTATTGCCATATTAGATGCTGTAGACTTACACCCACGAGGAACCCATTTCTGTTAAATCCTTACGGAGAGAGAGAGTGATAGAGAGAGATGCTCAGCTGGGCTCTAAGCCACCCCTTCAGAGATGAAAAAGGAACAAGCAAACCATTTTACCATCTAGTTTCGCTATAGAATATTACAGCGCAGTACAGCCCCTTCGGCCCTCGATGTTGCATCGACCTGTGAAACCCCTCTAAAGCCCATCTACACTATTCCCTTATCGTCCATATGCCTATCCAATGACCATTTGAATGCGTTTAGTGTTGGCGAGTCCACTACTGTTGCAGGCAGGGCATTCCACGCCCTTACTACTCTCTGAGTAAAGAACCTACCTCTGACATCTGTCCTATATCTATCTCCCCTCAATTTAAAGCTATGTCCCCTCGTGCTGGACATCACCATCCGAGGAAAAAGGCTCTCACTGTCCACCCTATCTAATCCTCTTGTATGCATCAATTAAGTCACCTCTTAACCTTCTTCTCTCTAACGAAAACAGCCTCAAGTCCCTCAGCCTTTCCTCACAAGATCTTCCCTCCATACCAGGCAACATCCTTGTAAATCTCCTCTGCACCCGTTCCAAAGCTTCCACGTCCTTCCTATAATGAGGCGACCAGAACTGCACGCAATACTCCAAATGCGGCCGCACCAGAGTTTTGTACAACTGCAACATGACCTCATGGCTCCGAAACTCAATCCCTCTACCAATAAAAGCTAACACACCGTACGCCTTCTTAACAACCCTCTCAACCTGGGATCTATGGACATGGACACCGAGATCTCTCTGCTCGTCCACACTACCAAGAATCTTACCATTAGCCCAGTACTCGGTCTTCCTGTTATTCCTTCCAAAATGAATGACCTCACACTTTTCTGCATTAAACTCCATTTGCCACCTGTCAGCCCAGCTCTGCAGCTTATCTATGTCCCTCTGTAACTTGTAACATCCTTCTGCACTGTCCACAACTCCACTGACTTTAGTGTCATCTGCAAATTTACTCACCCAAGTGTCATCTGCAAATTTACTCACCCATTTATGAAAGGATTCTCTGGGGTTGAGACATGTTATTGTAGAACTTAGTTCAAGTGTTATGTCAAACCAAAATGAAAGAGCACTCACTTCAAAGTAGGTATCGATGTACTCGGAGACGATATGCTCTGATTTAGGTTTATTCTGGCAATAAACCACGTACATGTGTAACCGTCTTTCCTGGAAAATAATACATGTTCATTCTACTTAAATATTATCTACAGACAAGAACGCACACACACACACACACAGACCCCACTCCTCTTAGCACACACACCAAACACATTCGCTCCCAGTACTGCACGGGGCCCAATTATCCTCCTTCTCTACTGATCACGCTTGCATTCGCGACAATGTGCGCGTGCCCAAGGAGCCGATTGCAACACCGCTGTAACAAGCTGTCCGAGCCGCTTGGCAAAGCCTTGTCAAGGCGCCTTGGCAGTTGGCGCATGAATAATATGGGAGTGGGCGCCATGGCAACCCCTCGACCGCAGTAAAATGGACCGAGAGAGGCAGCAACCCGGGTAGGTGGACGCTGATCACGAGCTGATGGAGCATTTCTCCAACTGGGAGTCCGAATGAGATGTGCGCCAGGCTAAAGGGGTGCGAGGGGCATTTTGACTTGAGGAAAGGAGGCAAAAGGAACAGCAGGTTGTGGTGGTATGATTTGCATAGCTGTCTGCCATTGGTGCAGAACACCGGCTTACCATTGGCCCTGGTCGGTCATGTGCCTCTCGACCGATTGTTTGAGACCAGTCATGTGACGGCTCTCCGATTGGTCGAGAGGCTGAGTTAACCACGCCTCCATACCGAGGTATAAATAGTCAGAACGCCCGGCGGTCGTCCATTTTATTGTAGTCGACCACAGGTCTAAGTTCTAGCTTATTAAAGCCTAACTTTTGTATAGCAACTCGTCTCTCATGCAATTGATGGCTCATCACAGGTTATGGATGACTAGGAAAGATAATCAGCGAGGATAACTATCCTTAGTCCAGCTAGCATTCATGTGGCACTGACGTTAAACAGTGCGAGCACAGCACCCACCAACATATCACTTGGAAGACAGATCATCTACGGCAAGACAAAGGCTTAGGGATCACCAGATGCAATGCTTAATGCCTGTCCTCTGACGGCTATTTATAGAGCTGTGTCCGGTTACTTTAATGGGTTCCAATAAAACAGTGCAAAATTGAATTTTAGACAGGGGGATAAAGCATTCACCCCCGAATACACGCACAGGCTAACTTCAAGACCAAGTCCACTTGATGGAGAAGCTGCATAGGAATAGGAGGAGGAGCCTTATCCTGCCATGCGATGTGATCATGGCTCATCTGTATCTGAACGAAAGATACCACATATTGTTGCGGCTATTCTCATTGTGCACACAGTCACATCCATTGGAGGAAACATTGGCTTCCAATGGTTGAGTTAAGTTGACCAGCTGATGGATGTCCCGCAAGGTGATGCTCCTTATTGGCTCCAAGACTGAAAGAGTAGTTGTATCATATTCCATCACCCACTAAAAGATACTTGCGAATGAGGCAGGGGCAATGCTGTTGGCCAAGAATGACTTGGCCTGTGCTGGATTGAAGTCCAGCACATTGAAGGTCCATGAGGAGACGCTTACCTACTTGTACCTCGAGGGGCCACCGTTCGACAGGAGGGGGCTTCTGTACGAGTGGAAAGTTTCATAGAATTTACAGTGCAGAGGGAGGACATTCGGCCCATCGAGTCTGCACCAACCCCTGGAAAGAGCACCCTACCCGAGGTCAACACCTCCCCCTATCCCCATAACCCAGTAACCCCACCCAACACTAAGGGCAATTTATCATGGCCAATCCACCTAACCTGCACATCTTTGGACTGTGGGAGGAAACCAGAGCACCCGGAGGAACCCACGCACACACGGGGAGGATGTCAAATCCATCTCCCCTTACCCTTAATCGCCATGCGATAAGTGAATTAGGGCAGCACGGTAGTTAGCATAAATGCTTCACAGCTCCAGGGTCCCAGGTTCGATTCCCGGCTGGGTCACTGTCTGTGTGGAGTCTGCACGTCCTCCCCGTGTGTGCGTGGGTTTCCTCCGGGTGCTCCGGTTTCCTCCCACAGTCCAAAAATGTGCAGGTTAGGTGGATTGGCCATGATAAATTGCCCTTAGTGTACAAAGATGTGCAGGTTAGGTGGATTGGCCATGCTAAATTGTCCCTTAGTGTCCAAAGATGTACAGGTTAGGTGGATTGGCCATGTTAAATTGTCCCTTAGTGTACAAAGATGTGCAGGTTAGGTGGATTGGCCATGCTAAATTGTCCCTTAGTGTCCAAAGATGTACAGGTTAGGTGGATTGGCCATGTTAAATTGTCCCTTAGTGTCCAAAGATGTGCAGGTTAGGTGGATTGGCCATGTTAAATTGTCCCATAGTGCCCAAAGATGTGCAGGTTAGATGGATTGGCCATGCTAAATTGTCCCTTAGTGTCCAAAGATGTGCAGGTTGGGTGGATTGGCCGTGCTAAATTGTCCCTTAGTGTACAAAGATGTGCAGGTTAGGTGGATTGGCCATGCTAAATTGTCCCTTAGTGTCCAAAGATGTACAGGTTAGGTGGATTGGCCATGTTAAATTGTCCCTTAGTGTACAAAGATGTGCAGGTTAGGTGGATTGGCCATGCTAAATTGTCCCTTAGTGTCCAAAGATGTACAGGTTAGGTGGATTGGCCATGTTAAATTGTCCCTTAGTGTCCAAAGATGTGCAGGTTAGGTGGATTGGCCATGTTAAATTGTCCCTTAGTGCCCAAAGATGTGCAGGTTAGGTGGATTGGCCATGCTAAATTGTCCCATAGTGTCCAAAGATGTGCAGGTTAGGTGGATTGGCCATGTTAAATTACCCCTTAGTGTCCAAAGATGTACAGGTTAGGTGGATTGGCCATGATAAATTACCCCTTAGTGTCCAAAGATGTGCAGGTTAGGTGGATTGGCCATGTTAAATTACCCCTTAGTGTCCAAAGATGTACAGGTTAGGTGGATTGGCCATGATAAATTACCCCTTAGTGTCCAAAGATGTACAGGTTAGGTGAATTGGCCATGCTAAATTGTCCCATAGTGTCCAAAAAAAAAGGTTAGAAGGGGTTATTGGGTTACAGGGATAGGGTGAAAGTGAGGGCTTTAGTGGGTCGGTGCAGACTCGATGGGCCGAATGGCCTCCTTCTGCACTGTATGTTCTATGCTCTATATGTTCCTCATCGGTTACCTACAATGCTACAGACCAAGAGCTGGATTGCGAAATTGCCAGAGCAACTCCTCCCCAGAACACATGGGGCCGGATTCTCCGTCCCGCCGCTCCTGTTTTTGGTGCGGCGCTACCACACCGGCGCCGTGAAGCCGCAGTGCTAGTCACTGTGCCGCTTCCATGCTACCAATAGGGTTTCCCATTGTGGGAAGCACCACGCCATTGGGAAACCCGTGGGCGTGAGTGCGCTGCCGACAAAGTGGAGAATCCCGCCGACAGAGAATCCTGCCCGTGATCTCAGAGCGGGAGTCGGCAATTTAGCCTCTCGAGCCTCACACCCTCAATGTGATCGTGGCCGATCCCATCCTGGCCTCAACTCCACCATCCTGCCCATTCTCCATAACCCATCAACCCCATTCCCAATTAAAAATCTGTCTATCTCCTCCTTAAATTTCCTCACTGTCCTGGCATCCACCACACTCTAGGGTAGCGAATTCCACAGATGCACAAACCCTTTGGGAGAAGTAGTTTTTCCTCATATCCAATTTAAATTTACTACCTCTTATTCTAAGATTACGACCTCTCATTCGAGAATTCCCCACTAATTAGGCTTAAAGTTTAGAAATATCACTCAACTGATTCCTGTCATGATATTAAGTAGTTTAACTAGTTATGCAATACAATTAATGCAGTGCTTAATTTTGTCCAGTGCTGGTTAAGCTTCCTGTTTAAGAGAGATAAAAAGTCTTAAATCTCACCAACCAATCGTATACATGTTCACCTAATTAATGCCTTTGAATACTCACCAGCTACTGGAGGCTGAAACAAGATATAAAAAGAGGCAACTCCACTCCAATCACCACCAAATTCCCAAGTAAGGATTCATTCCTCATTGTACTCATGCCTTGTCATCTACACTCTGAGCTCCTTGATGCACGATCAATGGACACAGAAACGAAGGAGTAGTCCGAATCGAAGACTTTAATCTACACGTGTGCCCAGCAGCAGGAGTACAGAAAGAACGGTGGCTGCTGGGAAACACGGGTTCTTATACTCCGCCTCGTAGGCGGAGCTACCTTCCTCTCGACCAATGAGAAGACAACACTTGGGCCAATGGGCAGAGAGCTTTCTGCACCAATAGCAGCTCACACTCCCAGGTACCGTAATACCCCTAGTCATACTACCACACTCCCACTTTGAACATCATCCTTAATCACAGTTCCAGTTTACTATGTCTGACTTCAGACTTGACCCCTGAGTTCGGTCTATTTTATGTTGTTGGCAGCTATTAGTTGACATAGTGCCTGAGGCAAATAAGGGCCGGGACAGAGATGATAGCCTCAGAACGGCCTGTATTTTGGATGCTAACGTACCTCCTCATCCCCCAATGAAGTGCCAGTTGCACTTACATTCCTAAGTGCGCTGTCCACCATATTGTATGCAGGTGATTGAAAGGTTAAAGATCCTTTATATCATTTAAGGTCGTGCGCATCTTGCAGCTTGTCGATCGCCTCAGCTGAGCTGGCCCAACACAAACATTAACTGGTGGGAAGGCTCCCCACGATGGCTGGGCCCAGCCCACCCAGCCCACTGTTGGACAAATGTAACAGCCAAGTTGGACAAGGATCAGATCCTCAATGTGCTTTGATAAAATTTATGCTCGCAGAATAAATAAGTTTGCGGATGATACTAAGATTGCAGGAGTTGCGGATGGTGATGAAGATTGTCAGAGAATACAGCAGGATATAGATAGGCTGCAAAATTAGGTGGAGAAATGGCAGATGGAATTTAACCCGGGCAAATGCGAGGTGATGCATTTTGGTAGATCCAATTCAGGTGGGAGCGATAAAATAAATGGCAGAACCATCAGGAGCATCGAGACACAGAGAGATCTGGGCGTGCAGGTCCACAGATCCTTAAAAGTGGCAGCACAGGTGGAAATGGTGGGAAAGAAAGCCTATGGCCTGCTTGCCTTCATAGGCCAGGGTATCGAGTATAAAAGCTCAAATTATGTTACTATTATGTAGAACGTTGGCTTGGCCACATTTGGAATACTGTGTCCAATTCTGGTCACCGCACTACCAGAAGGATGCGGAGGCTTTGGAGAGAGTACAGAAAATGTTTACCAGGATGTTGCCTGGTATGGAGGGTATTAGCTATGAGGAGAGATTGAATAAACTGGGATTGTTCTCCCGAGAGAGACGGAGGCTGAGGGGCGACCTGATAGAAGTTTATAAAATTATTAGGGGGATAGACCGGGTGAACAGTTGGAGGCTTTATCCCAGGGTGGAAATGACAATTACAAGGGGTCACAAGTTCAAGGTGAGGGGGCACAGGTTCAGTGGAGATGTGCGGGGGAAGTTTTTTACACAGAGGGTGGTGGTGGCCTGGAATGCGTTGCCAAGTGAGGTGGTTGAGGCAGATACGTTTGCGACCGTGAAGATTTATCTGGATAGACACATGAACAGACGGGGTATAGAAGGATACAGGCGGTTGGTCTAGATAGGACGTGTGATCGGCACAGGCTTGGCGGGCCAAAGGGCCTGTTCCTGTGCTGTATTGTTCTTTGTTCATAGTATATTTATGTAAAACAGGAAATGAAATATTAAGAGCAGATCGTGCTTCTCTCTTGAGGTGCTGACTCATGTTCAGGGACGGTTTGTTGAGAGTTCAGCCGATTTCTGGCTATTATCTGTTTTTCACATGGGCCAAGACATGTGTCAGCAGCCTGGACTGCCAATATAGACAACCAATCTTGCTCTTGCCAGCCATCCAAACATGTGCCTTTTTAGCAGGAATCATTGGATAGTCAACAGCAACAGCAGCTGATTTGGTTGCCTCCTTCGAACACGTGTTCTTGAGGCTATGCTCCTCCCAGTTCAGAGATGCTGGGATAACATGGAGCACTGCCAAACGCAGCCTGTGGTGAATTAATGAGCACAGATACAGACCTGAACGTTTGGACCCTGTCAAGATGGGGAATAGAGGCGGACACGGCCTGGGAATTTCAAGGCAAGCCAGTGTGCTGGCTTCCCAATCTCGTTCCCGAAATCAACTGTTTTCCTGGCTTCGGGGGTCCAGGAAAGCTGCTGGCTGCCACGAGGCAGGCAGCCAATTAAGACTCATCGAGAGCCTTGCTCCAAGTAGGTAATGAGGGTAGATTGGGATTTCCCAGCTCGCCTCCAGTTTCCTAATGCAACGACAGGGCAGGTGATTGGAGGCGGGCACCCAGTAGTAGGCTGGGTTGTGTTGAGACAGGGTGACAGGCCCTCCCTTGCCTGCCTCTGTGCGGGTAGAACCACAGGCCACCCTGTAGAGGGGCATTTTCCCATCACCCAAAAGTGGTGACCTGCCTGCTTCTCATGTTTTTTTTAATTAAATTTTTAGAAATTGATCTTCTTGTTGAAGTACCCTCTCAGTACCTTGTACTTACCCTCTCTTACCTTGTACGGAGCTTCTCTGAAGCTCAAAGCCCTCTGATTGACCCTCTAACCTCAAAAGCCTGCCCACCACTCTTAATTGGACAAGGATCCTGTCGCCATGCCAATTAAGGGGGTGCCCTCGGCAAACTTTGATCGGAATTAGTTCCCCATCAAATGTGGGTGTGTGACTCAAATACAGGCCCAACTCCTGTTCTCTGCCTCTGTGAAAGAAATTCATCCCTGGGAGTCATGTGACCTTACTGGCGTGGACGGAATGTTTGACGTACTGGTTGCTTGATAATTCCACCTTTATCAGGAAATAGATCAGGCAACAGGTGAGGGGTCCCCTCTCATAAGGTCTCTGTCCTGACAACGGTCATGTGACCATATTTGGCACAGGAGAGTTCAGAGTTTGTTGCTGGGGATCTGGTGGCTTGCCTTTCCGTTTTGTTTTTCATTTCCTTCCCCCTCATCGGAGAGTGTCCGTTTTCACCGAACCCTATCTGTCGGGAGCTCATCTCCATCTCACGCCACTGAGGTGGCATCTTTTCTGTCAGCATTGCCTGGTCCATTCGCCAGCAGACACGTGCTCAATTGGCAATCCAGATGTGGCTTCTGATCAGTGACTCCAACGTTTTATCAGAGGTGCCAAGAGACAGAGTTGCTAGACCTCATGGCATAATTGGAAGGAGAGATGGGTGAATTCCCAAATGTTGTCCAGGCCAACATTCTACCCCCCAATCTACGCCGCCAAAACCTTGTTGCTCTTTGTCGCTGGGTGCAGAATAGCTGTTGACAAAACTCATAGCGTTTCAAGAATAATTCATTGTACATGATATGGTTTGACACGTTGCACCAGTATAAGTTGCTAGATTTACGCAAGGCAGTCCATTGAAAAGAAGAGGGGTGGAATTTGTTGTGGACGGCATGGCAACTTAGCAGCCCATCTTCCACTCTGCCCATTTTTAATTTCCAGCAATGGGTGCCCAATGCCAGTGCCACCCACGGATGTATTTCAAACTGTCATAACTGTGACCTTTCACTGACCCGTTGTCCTCATCTTGGGTAGGGTTGCCAACTCGGCTTGGCCGCCGTACTGGAGGTCTCATCACATGACCTCCTGCCTCCAGTTGCCCCTCCCCCATTGGTTGCCCACCATGTCCATCTTTGCGGTGTCTCACCTCCCAATGGGCAAATTAAAAGATTTTTTGACTGGATTAGATGATTCTTAGTCAGATTTCTCCCTCCCCCCCGCCTCCTCTCTGATACTTTTTACAACTATGAAGAGAAAGACTTCAAGAAAAATGAACAAAAAAACCCTCCAATTTTATTTCAATATCCCGATGATTTTCCTCCTGGGATTTTATTCCCAGCATTGTCCTGAATAATAACCTTCAATTCCTGGGGAATCCAGGACAATCCTCGAGGGTTGGCAACCCTCCCCGTAGTCCGGGAGTCTCAGGGAAGAAGGGAAGTAAATCCGAGCATATCTACAGAAGGTGAATGAGGGAATGTGTCCCATTATTGGAGCATAGCCCCTATCCCTGGACATCGTGCTTGCTCCCAAAGGTCAGTGCTGCAGTTTATTAACGTCGTGTCATTAGACCAGTGGTATTCATTCGAAAAATAGCGAGGGAACATTTTAATCAGGCCGCAATTTACAAATTACTTCACGATTCATTGCAATTTAATTATTTCCGAAAAATATTTGTGCATAAAACACAGTGTGATTATAAAAGATTAACATATTAGTGCAGCAATTGTACTGTTCCTAATTGTTTAATAATTTACACTTTAAAAAATAGCAAACTTACCTCCTGCTCGCCTGATGTCCCACTCGCTGCTTCCCTCCCTGACCCTCCAAACACTCCCCCTCACCTCCCTCCCGACCCTCCCCTTCAACATCTCCCTCAAAACGCTCCCCTCACCACCTCCCTCCAAACCCATCCCCTCACCAAGTCCCTCCAAACCCTCCCCCTCACCACCTCCCTCCAAACCCTCCCCCTCACCACCCTCCAAACCCACCCCCCTCACCACCGCCCTCCAAACCCTCCCCCTCACCACCTCCCTCCAAACCCTCCCCCTCACCACCTCACTCCAGACCCATCCCCTCACCAACTCCCTCCAAACCCTCCCCTCACCAACTCCCTCCAAACCCTCCCCCTCACCACCTCCCTCCAAACCCATCCCCTCACCACCTCCCTCCAAACCCATCCCCTCACCACCTCCCTCCAAACCCTCCCCCTCACCACCTCCCTCCAAACCCTCCCCCTCACCACCTCACTCCAGACCCATCCCCTCACCAACTCCCTCCAAACCCTCCCCCTCACCACCTCCCTCCAAACCCATCCCCTCACCACCTCCCTCCAAACCCTCCCCCTCACCACCTCCCTCCAAACCCTCCCCCTCACCACCTCCCTCCAAACCCTCCCCCTCACCACCTCCCTCCAAACCCTCCCCCTCACCACCTCCCTCCAAACCCTCCCCCTCACCACCTCCCTCCAAACCCTCCCCCTCACCTCCCTCCAAACCCATCCCCTCACCACCTCCCTCCAAACTCTCCCCCTAACCGCCCTCCAAACCCTCCCCCTCACCACCTCCCTCCAAACCCTCCCCCTCACCACCTCCCTCCAAACCCATCGCCTCACCACCTCCTTCCAAACCCTCCCCCTCACCACCCTCCAAACCCTCCCCCTCACCACCTCCCTCCAAACCCATCCCCTCACCTCCCTCCAAACCCTCGCCCTCACCACCTCCTTCCAAACCCTCCACCTCACCTCCTTCCAAACCCTCCCCCTCAACACCTCCTTCCAAACTGTCCCCCTCACCACCTCCCTCCAAACCCTCCCCCTCACCACCTCCTTCCAAACCCTCCCCCTCACCACCTCCCTCCAAACCCTCCCCCTCACCACCTCCCTCCAAACCCTCCCCCTCACCACCTCCCTCCAAACCCTCCCCCTCACCACCTCCCTCCAAACCCTCCCCCTCACCACCTCCCTCCAAACCCTCCCCCTCACCACCTCCCTCCAAACCCTCCCCCTCACCTCCCTCCAAACCCATCCCCTCACCACCTCCCTCCAAACCCTCCCCCTAACCGCCCTCCAAACCCTCCCCCTCACCACCTCCCTCCAAACCCTCCCCCTCACCACCTCCCTCCAAACCCATCCCCTCACCACCTCCTTCCAAACCCTCCCCCTCACCACCCTCCAAACCCTCCCCCTCACCACCTCCCTCCAAACCCATCCCCTCACCTCCCTCCAAACCCTCCCCCTCACCACCTCCTTCCAAACCCTCCCCCTCACCTCCTTCCAAACCCTCCCCCTCACCACCTCCTTCCAAACCGTCCCCCTCACCACCTCCCTCCAAACCCTCCCCCTCACCACCTCCTTCCAAACCCTCCCCCTCACCACCTCCTTCCAAACCCTCCCCCTCACCTCCTCCCTCCAAACCCTCCCCCTCACCTCCCTCCAAACCCTCCCCCTCACCTCCCTCCAAACCCT
>NC_052173.1:4426987-4483070 GCF_902713615.1 Scyliorhinus canicula | reverse complement strand
CGAGGGCGGGTGGGTAAGTGGGAGGGTCAGTGAGCAGGGCACAGAGCATGTGGCCTCACTGCCCCGGTATCGATACCCCTTGCAACATGTCTGGGACCTCGGGGGGCGAGCGTGAGCACTCTGGCACGAAGGACGCAAGTTCTGAGATGTCACAATTCTCCGAAGCTCAAATCTCAGGGTTCATTTCAAAACTCTTAACACTTTTGCGCTGGAGCTCACAAGAAAAACTTAAATAACACGGAGGGGTGGAGAGATGGAAACATTAATGAAAGATGGAGATGGGGTTGTTTTAGGTCAGTTATTTGAAGAATGCAAGCAGACACACTGACGACTCACATGTTTTATGAAAAGCTCTGCTAGTCTCTCCGGCTCCTCTAGGCATTTCTCCAGCTCTCCTAAGAAATAGCTGTGAATGGAAGACAGATAATTTAAAATAATAACCTGCCCTACACACCAGCTCCCCCAGGATTCTCTCTGGCACAGCGTGTTGAAGTGATACATTCTGCACTGTGAGATGAGATTTAACACACGTGGGACGTGCTTCAAACGAACGAACAGACGTACAACTCGCTTTGAGGTGCTGCGTTAAAGTTGGACTGTTCACAGTGTGGGCAAGCCAGCACTGGGTGCCACCACCATTAGTCACATGGTCCTCCATGCCCGGTTAACTCAGCTCCTTCACAGAAGGACGGGAGGTGACACAAATCTCTTTAAGATCATGAAAGGTTGGATGGCGGAGGCGAAGAAATGTTTGCACTTGTCAGGGGAGGCCAACGCCCGTGGCCATCGACTGACGATATTCACAAATAAACCAATTGGGAATTCAAGGGAAACCACTCCATCCATCAACAATTAGAGTCAAACTGGCTGTGACAAGGAGCAGAATTTTACACTTCCCCATCGGTCGGCCTGAAGGTGGTTGGAGGTGGGGATAAGGTCTGACACGTGGCCGGTCTACCCCCCCCCCCCCCCCCCCCCCCCCCCGCCACCTCCCCGACCTGTCTCCCATTTTACATGGGGTGGTGGAGGCATTAGTGACCCACTTGCCCGAGGGCCTGAAGGGGCTAATTGATGGTCAATCAGGGCCTCATTCCACCTCTGCCACTTTTACCCGTGGCAGGGGGCGGGCCCAAGCCAGGTGGGGAGTGTGGCAGCCTTTGCTGGTTTTGGGCAAGTTGGGGAGGGGATAACGTGCTATGGTGGCCTTCGATGCCCATCGGAGGCAACCCCCCCCCCCCCCCCACTGCCAATCCCCCCACCCCCTGTCACCTCTCCCACCAGCCTCTCAAACCCTGCTCTCCCCTTCACCAACCCCCCCCTTTTCTGGGATCTGCCATCCAGGCCCTGCCGATAGGCCGCACCTTACCATCAGTCAAATGGGCCTCCATTACCTCCTCTTCTTTGGGGTCAGGCTGTCATACTGGCAGCAGCCACCAGCCAAAGCTGTGGATTTTGTTGCAATTCACACGTATTTTTAATATCACATATTTGACCTAAAAAGGAGAGGGCCTTTTGCTGAATGTTATTGAAAACGCTCTCTAATTTGCTGCATGGGAATTAATTGCTTCCATTTAGATATTTTAAAAGCTCTTTCTCCCACAGGCTGTGGACAATCAATTACTCCACGATTTAAAAAAAAAAGTTTTAATTAATTTTTCTTTTTCTTTCCAAAAAGGAAGGTTTTGCCAAATAGCAGCTGGAGGATTTATACTCGTCTTGATGCCCATGTGAGACCATTTCAGTCAGAGATGGCTCCAGTAAATTTAGAATTAACCAAATTACTTCTAATTCTGCCCCAATGCCGTCCGTTCAAACTGGTGTTGCATTTCCACAGAAGGGAATAGGGATCTTAGAGCTCTCGCCTTGACAGTAACAATTTTTGGCATTGCCAACGGTGCATTTTGCCTGGCTTTGCACAATTCTTTTGCCACAATTGACATTTTTAACACCATCAGAATTCATACAATGCCTGGGGACCGGTTTAGGCCAGTTGGCTGGACAGCTGGTTTGTGACGCAGAGGAAAGCCAGCAGCGTGGGTTCAATTCGCCGTACTGGCTGAGGCTATCCATGAAGGCCCCGCCTTCTCAACCTTGACCCTTGCCTGAGGTGTGGTGACCCTCAGGTTAAACCACCACCAGTCAGCTCTCCCCTCTCACAGGGGAAAGCAGCCAATGGTCATTTGGGACAAGAGTGACTTCACCTATTGCCCGCAATGCAGTAAACATTTTAAGTTGACTCAACTGGGTTCGACCCATTTCCTGCACCTCTGTCCTCACCCCTTGTCCTCACTTTCCACCCCACCAGCCTCCGCCATTCATGCCAACCCCAGCATGATGCCACCGCGAGACACATCTTCCCATCACCCACCTCCTTGTCAGCATTCTGCAGGGTCCGCTCCCTCCGTGACACCCTGGTCCACTCTTCCATCACTCCCAACCCCTCACCCCCTTCCCACAGCACCTTCCCTTGCAATCACAGAAGGTGCAAAAGCTGCCCTTTCACCTCCTCCCTCCAAACTGCCCAAGGCCCCAAACAGTCCAAACAGCGTCAAATTCGCTGCTCCCAATGTGGTCTCCTCTACATCGGGGTGACCGCTTTGGGGAACACCTTCGCTCAGTCCGCAAACATGACCCCGGCCTTGCTGTCACATGTCATTCTAACCCACCATGTTGCTCTCATGCCCACGTGCCCTTTGGGGCAGCATGGTGGTTAGCATAAATGCTTCACAGCTCCAGGGTCCCAGGTTCGGTTCCCGGCTGGGTCACTGTCTGTGCGGAATCTGCACGTCCTCCCCGTGTGTGCGTGGGTTTCCTCCGGGTGCTCCGGTTTCCTCCCACAGTCCAAAGATGTGCAGGTTAGGTGGATTGGCCATGATAAATTGCCCTTAGTGTCCACAATTGCCCTTAGTGTTGGGTGGGGTTACTGGGTTATGGGGATAGGGTGGAGGTGTTGAACTTGGGGAGGGTGCTCTTTCCAAGAGCCGGTGCAGACTCGATGGGCCGAATGGCCTCCTTCTGCACTGTAAATTCTATGGATTTGGGTTTTCGAAGGGGATAGCCATACTATCATTTCCCTTAGGCATTCCCTCAGTAACTACTCTTCCGTTCTAGTGCTGTTTTTAGTGATGTTCACTGAGGGACAAATATTGGTCAGGACCCCGGGGAGAAACGCTCCTGCTCTTATTGTTGAAATGGGAAGAGACTTCGGGGAGCTCCGATGCAGAGGGATCTGGGTGTCCTTGTGCATGAGTCACAGAAAACAAGCAGTAACAGCAGATAATAAGGAAAGCAAATGGTGATAGCAAAAGTATAAAGGTAAGGAAGCGTTGTTGCATCTATCCAAGGCACCTAGAGTATTATTAATAATCTTTATTAGTGTCACAAGTAGGCTTACATTAACACTGCAATGAAGTTACTGTGAAAAGCCCCTAGTCGCCACATTCCGGCACCTGTTCGGGTACACAGAGAGAGAATTCAGAATGTCCAATTCACCTAACAGCACGTCTTTCGGGACTTGTGGGAGGAAACCGGAGCACCCGGAGGAAACCCACGCAGACACGGGGAGAATGTGCAGACCCCGCACAGACAGTGACCCAAACCGGGAATCGAACCCGGGTCCCTGGAGCTGCGAAGCAACAGTACTAACCACTGTGCTACCATGCCGCCCATATTCTGCACGGTTTTGGTTCCCTTATTTGAGGAAAGATGTTGTGGCATTGGAGGCAGTTCGGAGGAGGTTCAGCGGATTGATTCCAGAGATGAGGAGTTTGTCGTGTGAGGAGAGATGGAACAGTTCGCAGAGTCTCCAGAGTTTCGAAGAATGAGGGCAGATCAAATTGAGATTTATGAGATGGTCAAAGATATGGACAAAGTAGACGTGGAGAGAGTGCTTCCTCCTGTGGGGCAATTCTAGAGCGAGAGGTCATAATCTTGGAATAAAAGGTAGCGAATAAAAAGGTACCAGGGGCAGCACGGTAGCATGGTGTGTAGCATAAATGCTTCACAGCTCCAGGGTCCCAGGTTCGATTCCCGGCTGGGTCACTGTCTGTGTGGAGTCTGCACGTCCTCCCCGTGTGTGCGTGGGTTTCCTCCGGGTGCTCCGGTTTCCTCCCACAGTCCAAAGATGTGCGGGTTAGGTGGATTGGCCATGATAAATTGCCCGTAGTGTCCTAAAAGTAGGGTTAAGGGGGGGTTGTTGGGTTACGGGTATAGGGTGGATACGTGGGTTTGAGTAGGGCGATCATTGCTCGGCACAACATCGAGGGCCGAAGGGCCTGTTCTGTGCTGTACTGTTCTACTGTTCTATGTTCTAAATTCGAAACAGATGTGAGGAAAAGCTACTTCTCCCAAAGGGTTGTGAATGTGTGGAATTCGCTACCCCAGAGCGTGCTGGATGCTGGGACAGTGATTGAACGAATCTGAATTTGACTGGGTTGAGGTTTGACGAGATGGAAAACGTAATCTGCATTAAGAATATGAATATTTGGTACAGAGGGCAGGAATTGTCAGCAGACTTGAGAAATAATTTATGTCAATGTGGTGAACACCATAGAATCAGTAATTACGGCACAGAATGAGATCATTTGGCCTATTGAGTGTAGCTGGATTGACACTGTGCCTGATTTTAATTCTGTACAAGTGGATGGGTTTTAAATAATTGCCCTGATCCTTTGATGGAACACACTAAGTAACATTTCCTAAGACCAGGCCTGCTGTGGGCACCTGTCTGCCAAGGGCAGCACGGTAGCATGGTGGTTAGCATAAATGCCTCTCAGCAGCAGGGTCCCAGGTTCGATTCCCGGCTGGGTCACTGTCTGTGCGGAGTCTGCACGTCCTCCCCGTGTGTGCGTGGGTTTCCTCCGGGTGCTCCGGTTTCCTCTCACAGTCCAAAGATGTGCGGGTTAGGTGGATTGGCCATGCTAAATTGCCCGTAGTGTCCTAAAAAGTAAGGTTAAGGGGGGGGTTGTTGGGTTACGGGTATAGGGTGGATACGTGGGTTTGAGTAGGGTGATCATTGCTTGGCACAACATCGAGGGCCGAAGGGCCTGTTCTGTGCTGTACTGTTCTATGTTCTATCACCCGCAACTTTCCAGTTGAAGGCTGGTAGAGTGTCTTCAGCCTGGATTCTGAACATTTACTCCTGCATTTGGCCTCGAACTCTACCCCCAACCTTACCCTTCCAAACTGAGCTACCTAATGAGGTCAGGCCTCACCCCAGACCCACTCCTTCATTTTCTCGTGATTTCCTTCCAGCGTTCAGCTCACTGCCCAAGGTACCAGCCCCTAATGAGTCAACTCACACACAGACCTCTGCAAATGCTCGTATCCCAGAGAGGATCAATGTACCCAGCAACAACAACAAACAAAATCTCCAGAAAGTTCTGCGATTCAATCAAGCAAATTAAGGAACAATGATTGAGCCACTTGTAGCCTTGAAAGAAAACGTACTCTTCCATCTTTCAGCCTTGGTCAAACATTGCAAAATGTTGAAACAAATTTTCCCAATTCAGGGGCAATTTAGCGTGGCCAATCCACCTACCCTGCACATCTTTGGGTTGTGGGGGTGAGACCCCCAGCACGAGGGCAGCACGGTAGCATCGTGGTTAGCACAAATGCTTCACAGCTCCAGGGTCCCAGGTTCGTTTCCCGGCTGGGTCACTGTCTGTGCGGAGTCTGCACATCCTCCCTGTGTGTGCGTGGGTTTCCTCCGGGTGCTCCGGTTTCCTCCCACAGTCCAAAGATGTGCAGGTTAGGTGGATTGGCCATGATAAATTGCCCTTAGTTTCCAAAATTGCCCTTAGTGTTGGGTGGGGCTACTGGGTTATGGGGATAGGGTGGAGGTGTTGACCTTGGGTAGGGTGCTCTTTCCAAGAGCCGGTGCAGACTCAATGGGCCGAATGGCCTCCTTCTGCACTGTAAATTGTGTGTGTGTATGTGTGTGACCCACGCAGACACGGGGAGAATGTGCAAACTCCACACGGACAGTGACCCGGGGCCGGGATCGAACCCGGGTCCTCGCGCTGTGAGGCAGCAGTGCTAACCACTGTGCCACTGTGCCGCCCAAGACGCAGAGTAAAGCTCAACTCTGGTTTAGTCGTAATTCTCAACTGTGGTTATGGAATAGCATGCCCTGTGACAGTCCTGGCATTCCCTGAGTTGAAATGCCAATTGAGGAGCATTTCTGTGCCACGGGGGCGGTGGGCTTTGGAATATTGCCAATTTGTGCCCATTAGGATCAGTGTTTGGATGGCCAGAACTTGTATTCCACAGGACTTGGGAAGATTTTCATTCACCTAGCTTGGATTTGATCTCTGGCCCCAGTGGTTAAGGAGAATCACCCACTGGGTGGCATTTTGAGAAGCAATGCCACAAGCAATGTGTGGCATCTCCGAGTGGACACAATTACCAACTTGATTGAGGTTATTGAAGATGTGACAAAGAAAATTGATGAGGGAAGGGTTGTGGATGTAGTTCATATGGACTTTAATAAGGCGTTTGACAAGGTCCCACATGGCAGACTGGTACCAAAACTAAAATCACATGGATTCAGGGTGGGCTGGTTAGATGGATACAGGACCGGTTTGGTTATGGAAGACAGAGAGTAACGGTGGAAGGGTGTTTTTCAGAATGGAGATCTGTAGCTAGTGGGGTTCCACAGGGATCAGTGCTGGGACCTCTGCTGTTTGTAGTATATATATAAATGATCTGGAGGAAAATGTGGGTGGTGTGATTACTAAGTTTGTGGATCACACAGATTGGCGGAGTTGCTGATAGTGTCGAGGATTGTCAGAGGATACAACAGGATTATAGATAGATTGGAGACTTGGGCACAGAAATGGCAGATGGAGTTTAATCCGGACAAATGCGAGGTGATGCATTTTGGAGAATCAAATCTAGGTATGAATTATACTGTAAATGGCAGAAGACTTAGGAACATTAACATACAGAGGGATCTGGGTGTGCAGGTCTACAGTTCCCTAAAAGTGGCAACGCAGATGGCCAAGGTGATTAAGAAGGCGTATGCCATGCTTGCCTTCATCAGCCGGGGCACTGAGTACAGCAGTTGGGAAATCATGTTACAGCTGTATAAAACCCTGGTTAGGCCGCATTTGGAGTACTGCGTGCAGTTCTGGTCACCACTTTATCAGAATTATAGAATTTACAGTGCAGAAGGAGGCCATTCGGCCCATCGAGTCTGCACCGGCTCCTGGAAAGAGCACTCTACCCAAGGTTAACACCTCCACCCTATCCCCATAACCCAGTAACCCCACCCAACACTAAGGGCAATTTAGCATGGCCAATCCACCTAACCTGCACATCTTTGGACTGTGGGAGGAAACCGGAGCACCCGGAGGAAACCCACGCACACACGGGGAGAACGTGCAGACTCCACACAGACAGTGACCCAAGCCGGGAATCGAACCTGGGACCCTGGAGCTGTGAAGTGATTGTGCTAACCACCATGCTACCGTGCTGCCCGTGGAAGCTTTGGAGAGAGGGCAAAGAAGGTTCACCAGGATGTTCCCTGGTCTAGAGGGTGTTGGCTACGAGGAGAGGTTGAATAAACTAGGATTTGTTTCACTGGAAAGACGGAGGCTGAGGGGAGACCTGATAGAGGTCGACAGATTTCTGAGAGGCACAGACAGGGTGGACAGTCAGAGGCTTTTTCCAAGAGTGGAAGTGTCAATTACAGGGGGGCGCAGGTTCAAGGTGAGAGGGGGAAAGATTAAGGGAGATGTGCGGGGTATGTTTTTCACACAGAGAGTGGTGGGTGCCTGGAACCTGAGGATGTGGTGGAAGCAGCACATGAGCAACATTTAAGAGGCACCTGGATGGGTCCATGAATAGGGAGGAAATAGAGGGATACGGACCGAGTAAAGGCAGGAGGTTTTTTTTCAGTTAGGGCAGCATGGTCGGCACAGGCTTGGAGGGCCGAAGGGCCTGTTCCTGTGCTGTACGTTTCTTTGTTCTTTATGACCAACCCAACCCCGCAGGGCTAAGCAAAAATCATGACTTGGTGCATGCCCCCAAACAAAAAAGCTGGCGCACAATAGAATCCGAACTGTCGTGTTGGCAGGAAGAGTTCTTACTTCTTGTGCCATTCATAGATCTGGTGAATGTTTCCAAATACTATTTTATCTTTCCCTTTCAGGTCTTCAGGAACTCCTTTTTCATTCATTGTTGCAATATAACCCTGGAAAAGAAAAGAGCATCTTTAATTTGGTTCTAATGGAGACTGGCTGAACATTCACGGGGGAGCTTTTGAGGTATCCTCAGAACAAAGAACAAAGAAAATTACAGCACGGAAACAGGCCCTTTGGCCCTCCCAGCCTGCGCCGATCCAGATCCTTTATCTAAACCTGTCTCCTATTTTCTAAGGATCTACTTCCCTCTGTTCCCCGCCTGTTCATATATCTGTCTAGATGCATCTTAAATGATGCTATCGTGCCCGCCTCTACCACCTCCGCTGGCAAAGCGTTCCAGGCACCTACCACCCTCTGCGTAAAAAACTTTCCACGCACATCTCCCTTAAACTTTCCCCCTCTCACCTTGAAATCATGACCCCTTGTAACTGACACCCCCACTCTTGGAAAAAGCTTGTTGCTATCCACTCTGTCCATACCTCTCATAATTTTGTAGACCTCAATCAGGTCCCCCCTCAACCTCCATCTTTCCAACGAAAACAATCCGAATCTACTCAACCTTTCTTCATAGCTAGCACCCTCCATACCAGGCAACATCCTGGTGAACCTCCTCTGCACCCTCTCCAAGGCATCCACATCCTTCTGGTAATGTGGCGACCAGAACTGCACGCAGTATTCCAAATGTGGCCTAACCAAAGTCCTATACAACTGTAACATGACCTGCCAACTCTTGTACTCAATACCCCGTCCGATGAAGGCAAGCATGCTGTATGCCTTCTTGACCACTCTATCCACCTGCGTTGCCACCTTCAGGGTACAATGGACCTGAACTCCCAGATCTCTCTGTACACCAATTTTCCCCAGGACACTTCCATTGACCGTATAGTCCGCTCTTGAATTAGATCTTCCAAAATGCATCACCTCGCATTTGCCTGGATTGAACTCCATCTGCCATTTCTTTGCCCAACTCTCCAATCTATCTATATTTTGTTGTATTCTCTGACAAGGTGGTAGGTATCGAGGTCAGTTACCATCTTGAGGCCAGTAAGGATGGCACCCCATATTATGACTCGATGGTCGGCATGATGTGGAGATGCTGGTGTTGGACTGGGGTGGGCACAGTAAGAAGTCTCACAACACCAGTCCAACAGGTTTATTTGAAATCACTAGCTCTTGGAGCGCAGCTCCTTCCTCAGGTGAAGTGGAGGCAGGTTCACAATCACAGCTTATACAGGAAGAGACACAATGGCAAAATAATTACAGATTGAAATGTGAAGAATGGTTGGAATGTCAGTCTTTACAGGTAAACAAGTCTTTACAGGAACAGACAGTGTGAGTGGAGTGAGAGATAATCCCAGGTAATCGAGGTGTGAATTGTCTCATGCTGGGACAGTCAGTAGGATTCTGCAAACCCGGGCAGTATGGTGGGGGGTGAATGTTATGTGACCTGAACCCGAGATCCCAGTTGAGGCCGTCCTCATGCGTGCGGAACTTGGCTACCAGTTTCTGCTCGGCGATTCTGCATTGTCGCGTGTCTTGAAAGCCGCTTTGGAGAACGTTTACCCGGAGATCAGAGGCTGAATGTCCTCGACTGCTGAAGTGTTTCCCGACTGGAAGGGAACATTCCTGCCTGGTGTCCGTTCATCCGTTGTCGCAGTGTCTGCATGGTCTCGCCGATGTACCACGCTTCAGGAGACATCCTTTCCTGCAGCGTATGAGGTAGACAACATTGGCCGAGTTGCACGAGTATGTACCGCATACCTGGTACATGTAAAGGCTTGTTTACCTGTAAAGACTCACATTCCAACCATTCTTCACATTTCAATCAGTAATTATCTTGCCATTGTGTCTCTTCCTGTATAAGCTGTGATTGTGAATCTGCCTCCACTTTACTTGAGGAAGGAGCAGTGATTGCAAATAAACCTGTTGGACTTTAACCTGGTGTTGTGAAATTTCATACGGTGACTGTTAGATAACAATTTACTTAACCAGATTCAATTACTGACTGGAATTAGAAGCTATTACCTCCAGAATATAAGCAATGAACATACGACAGTGCTGGCCAACCCCAGGCAGTGAGTAGGCCGTATAAGTGACCCTCCTTCATCTCAATGAGCCACAAGATTGAAATCAGGATTGTTCACTGACCGTGATCCCATTAATAAGATTAAATACATTTAATACACGGTAAATATTTCATAACGAGTTATAGAAAATGCTTCATCATTTCTATATTAAAGGAACTCTCATCAACTTCAAATGGTGAAAACAATGAAAATATTTCCACTTTGGACACAGAGGGAGCGCACGGCTCTCACACTCAATGTTGTGGGCAATCAGCACACACCTGTGCTGTACTGTTCTATGTTCTATGTTCTACCTCACTTCACTTGTCCTCGCTTTACGTGTGAATCACTTCAGTCACACCGGCAGGAAACAAACTACCCAGACGTAAATCAGCGGAATGTGGCGACCCTGCACGGGGGGGGGGGAACGGTCAATAAAATGTCTCGTGGGCCCCACTCAGAACCCAGATGGGCCGAAGGTGGCCCCAGGGCCACAGGTTTCCCACTACTGACATAAGAAAACAGGAGCAGGAGTAGGCCATTCAGCCCCTCGAGCCTGCTCCGCCGTCCAATGAGATCATGGCTGATCCTTCACTTCAACACCATTTTCCTGCACTAGCCCCGTTTCCGTTGATGTTTCCAATATGTGGAAACCTATCGATCTCAGTCTCGAACATACTCAATGACCACAGCACTCTGGAGCAGACAATCCCAAAGATTCACCACACCTTAAGGACTTTGGCACCATCGAGCAATAGGCAAGCGCTCAACCATGAAACAGACAGTCACTGTCTGTGCGGGTCAATGACAAAGGCAGTAGCTTGCTGCAGTGCAGCCCAAATGTTGTCTGTTTAATTGTCCCCTCAATTGCTTTAATATGTCCCTGCACATGGGTAGCGTTGCCACCTCAGTGAATGGTCTCCTGGCACAATAAACATAACCACATGAAAACTAATAAGAGATGCTGAAAATAAAATCAAGGCGACGTTAATCCCTTGACATTGGTATGATGTAAAATTGCTACCTAATCATAGAATTTACAATGCAGAAGGAGACCATTCGGCCCATCAAGTCTACACCAGCCCTTGGGAAAGAACACCCCACTTAAGCCCACGCCTCCAGCCTATCCCTGTAATCCAGTGACCCCACGTAATCGTTTTGGACACTAAGGGACAATTTAACATGGCCAATCCACCTAACCTGCACATCTTTGGACACTAAGGGCAATTTAGCATGGCCAATCCACCTAACCTGTACATCTTTGGACACTATGGGACAATTTAGCACGGCCAATCCACCCAACCTGCACATCTTTGGACACTAAGGGACAATTTAACATGGCCAATCCACCTAACCTGCACATCTTTGGACACTAAGGGACAATTTAACATGGCCAATCCACCTAACCTGCACATCTTTGGACACTAAGGGACAATTTAACATGGCCAATCCACCTAACCTGTACATCTTTGGACACTAAGGGACAATTTAGCATGGCCAATCCACCTAACCTGCACATCTTTGGACACTAAGGGACAATTTAGCATGGCCAATCCACCTAACCTGTACATCTTTGGACACTAAGGGACAATTTAACACGGCCAATCCACCTAACCTGTACATCTTTGGACACTAAGGGACAATTTAACATGGCCAATCCACCTAACCTGTACATCTTTGGACACTAAGGGACAATTTAGCATAGCCAATCCACCTAACCTGTACATCTTTGGGCACTAAGGGACAGTTTATCATGGCCAATCCACCTAACCTGTACATCTTTGGACACTAAGGGACAATTTAACATGGCCAATCCACCTAACCTGCACATCTTTGTACACTAAGGGACAATTTAACATGGCCAATCCACCTAACCTATACATCTTTGGGCACTAAGGGACAATTTAACATGGCCAATCCACCTAACCTGCACATCTTTGGACACTAAGGGACAATTTAGCATGGTCAATCCACCTAACCTGCACATCTTTGGACTGTGGGAGGAAACCGGAGCACCCGGAGGAAACTCACGCACGGGGAGAATGTGCAGACTCCGCACAGACAGTGACCCAAGCTGGGAATCGAACATGAGACCATGGAGCTGTGAAGCAACAGTGCTAACCACTGTGCTACCGTGCTGCCCGCACAACCATTTGTACATATCTAGCGTATTTAATGCAGCAAAATGGCCCAAGGCACCTGTAAGAATGTGACAAGTTATTGAAACAGCTTAACATCCCGAAAATGATTATATTAAAATTATAAAAGCAAGTTGTACCTCCACTATAAAACCCAGGTCAGCCACATACAAATTTTCTGTTTCTACAAGTTCTTGGAGCACATACCTGTGTCGAAAGAACAGAAGTTGTCAGTAACATACAGGATTAAAAGACATGAGTGATGCCACGACTCTCAGTAATAGTGACCAGGAAACCAGGACCCAAATTGTCGTAAAAACCCATCTGGTTCACTAATGTCCTTTAGGGACGGAAATCTGCCGTCCTTACCCGGTCTGGCCTACATGTGACTCCAGACCCACAGCAATGTGGTTGACCCTTTACTGCTCTCTGAAATGGCCGAGAGAGACACTGGGTTCTATCAAATGGCTACAGACTAGTCAAATAAAAATAAAACCAGATGGACCACCCGGTATTGGCCTGGGCAGCGGAAACGACAACAGCAAACCCAGCCCTGGCAACCCTTCAAAGTCCTCCTTACTAACATCTGGGGGGCTTGTGTTAAAGCTGAAAGAGCTGTCTCACAGACTAGTTTAGCAACAGCCTGACATAGTCATACTCACAGAATCATACCTTACAGACAATATCCCAGACAGCAGTATCACCATTTCTGGATACGTCCTGTCTCACCGGCAAGACAGACCCAGCAGAGGTGGCCGCACAGTGGGATACAGTCAGGAGGGAGTTTCCCTGGGAGTCCTCAACATTGACGCTGGACCCCATGCAGTCTCATGGCTTCAGGTTAAACATGGGCAAGGAAACCTCCTGCTGATTCCCACGTATCGGCCACCATCAGCTGGTGAATCAGTACTCCTCCATGTTGAACACCACTTGGAGGAAGCACTGAGGGTGGCAATGGGCACAGAACATACTCTGGGTGGGGGACTTAATAATAATCTTTATTAGTGCCACAGTAGGCTTACATTAACACTGCAATGAAGTTACTGTGAAAAGCCCCTAGTCGCCACATTCCGGCGCCTGTTCGGGGACACAGAGGGAGAATTCAGAATGTCCAATTCACCCAACAGCACGTCTTTCGGGACTTGTGGGAGGAAACCGGAGCACCCGAAGGAAACCCACGCACACACGGGGAGAACGTGCAGACTCCGCACAGACAGTGACCCAAGCCGGGAATCGAACCTGGGACCCTGGCACTGTGAATCAACAGTGCGAACCATAGTTTCATAGAATTTACAGTGCAGGAGGAGGCCATTCGGCCCATCAAGTCTGTACCGGCTCTTGGAAAGAGCACCCTACCCAAGCCCACACCCCCACCCTATCCCCGTAACCCAGTAACCCCACCCAATACAAAGGGCAATTTTGGTCACTAAGGGCAATTTAACATGGCCAATCCACCTAACCTGCACATCTTTGGACTGTGGGAGGAAACCGGAGCACCCAGAGGAAACCCACGCAGACACGGGGAGAACGTGCAGACTCCGCACAGACAGTGACCCAAGCCGGGAATCGAACCTGGGACACTGGAGCTGTGAAGCAATTGTGCTAACCACTGTGCTACCGTGCCGCCTACCGATGCCTATCACCAAGAGTGGCTCAGTTACCCCACCACAGACCGAGCTGGCCGGGTCCTAAAGGACATCGCTGCTAGACAGGGACTGCAACAGGTGGTGAGGGAACCAACAAGAGGGAACAACATACTTGACCTCATCCTCACCAACCTGCCTGCTGCAGATGCATCTGTCCATGACAGTATCGGTAGGAGTGACCACCGCACAGTCCTTGTGGAGACAGAAGTCCCGTCTTCACATTGAGGATACCTTCCATCGTGTTGTGTGGCATTACCACCGTGCTAAATGGGATAGACTTTGAACAGATTTAGCAACTCAAGACTGGGCATCCATGAGGTGCTGTGGGCCATTAGCAGCAGCAGAATTCTATTCAACCACAATCTACAATCTCATGGCCCAGCATATCTCCCACTCTACCATTACCACCAAGCCAGGGGATCAACCCTGGTTCAATGAAGAGTGAAGGGCAGCATGCCAGGAGCAGCATCAGGCATA
This sequence comes from Scyliorhinus canicula, assembly GCF_902713615.1. Classification (NCBI taxonomy): domain Eukaryota; kingdom Metazoa; phylum Chordata; class Chondrichthyes; order Carcharhiniformes; family Scyliorhinidae; genus Scyliorhinus; species Scyliorhinus canicula. The sequence continues at coordinate 4,468,599 of NC_052173.1, read as the reverse complement.
CTGAAAAATGAGGTGCCAACCTGGTGAAGCTTCAGCACAGGGACTACTTGTGTGTCAAATAACAGCAAGTAATAGACAGAGCTCAGCGATTCCACAACGAACAGATCAGATCTAAGCTCTGCAGTCCTGCCACATCCAGCCGTGAATGGTGGTGGCCAATTAAACAACTCACTGGAGGAGGAGGCTCCACAACTATCCCCATCCTCAATGATGGAGGAGCCCAGCACATCTGTGCAAAAGACAAGGCTGAGGCATTCGCAACAATCTTCAGCCAGAAGTGCCGAGTGGATGATCCATCTCGGTCTCCTCCGGAGGTCCCAGCATCACAGATGTCAATCTTCAGCCAATAACATTCACTTGTTCTTCAGTTTTGCTTTCACTGAGCAATGACCTTTGTTCTCTTCGTAACAAATTCTCCTATCTTACCTTTATGCCACTATCAGCACCTTCTTTAGTCCTTAATGCTACCATTAACACTCCCTTTGTCTTGTGTTCTTTGTCAATCTTTGTCAATCTCTCCTTAGCTCCAACCTATCCCTGACTTCCTATTCTGCCCTACCTACTTCACCCCCCCCCCCCCCCCCCCCCACAACTGTATAATTAATCACATTTCTATCCCTCTTTAGCTCTGAAGAAGAGCCACGGGGACTCAAAACATTAACTCTGTTTCTCTCTCCACAGACGCTGCCAGACCTGCTGAGCTTATCCAGATTGCAGGAATTGACAGGGCAGGTAGAGATGAACTATTTTCCTCTGGTGTGGTGGGGGGGGGGGGGGGGGGGGGGGGGAGGGGAAGAGTCCTGAAAAAGGGGAGTCAGAACCTGAATATTCGAGCCAGGCCGTTCAGAGGGCGGTGTCAGGAAGAAACCCTCACACAAAGGGTAGAGGAAATCTGGAACTCACTCCCCCACAAAGCTGTTGAGACTGGCGCGGGGCAGTGAGTTCAAAACAGATTGATAGATTTCATAGAATTTGCAGCGCAGAAGGAGGCCATTCGGCCCATCGAGTCTGCACCGGCTCTTGGAAAGAGCACCCTACCCAAGCCCACACCTCCACCCTATCCCCATAACCCAGTAACCCCACCCAACACTAAGGGCAATTTGGACCCTGAGGACAATTTAGCATGGCCAATCCACCTAACCTGCACATCTTTGGACTGTGGGAGGAAACCGGAGTACCCGGAGGAAACCCACGCACACACGGGGAGAACATGCAGACTCCGCACAGACAGTGACCCAAGCCGGGAATCGAACCTGGGACCCTGGAGCTGTGAAGCATTTGTGCTAACCACTGTGCTACCGTGCTGCCCTTATTTGTATTAGGCAAGGGTGTTGAGAGTTATGGGATGAAGGTGGGTCGATGGGTTAAAGTATCAGTCACAATCTTAGTAAATGATGTAACAGCCTCGAGCAACTGGCCTCTTCCTGTTCCTCATTGCCCAGTGCTCCGGGTTAGTGCTTGTAGCGACTCAAGTGAATGGTTATAATTTAGTACTTGCCAGTCAATTCCCTCCCTATATACTATTGGCATTCAATATTCAAATAAGAAATGTCAAATGTCATAAGAAAGGATAATGAAAAGCAGTCGTTCTTCATGACAACACTTTAAGAACAAATGGGGCGAGATTCTCCGGTCCGCCAGCCGTGTTTTCCTGCGCGGCGCCCCGGTAGCGGGATTGTCCATTCCGGCAGCCGGCCATTGGGATTTCCCATTGTGGTCATGTGCGCCATCGGGAAATCCACGGGCGTGATGCGTTGCCGACGAAACGTAGGATCCCGCTGTTGGAGAATTCTGCTGAAGAACTAGGAGCAGGAGTCGGCCATCTGGCCCCTCGAGCCTGCTCCGCCATTCAATTAGATCATGGCTGATCTTTTGTGGACTCAGCTCCACTTTCCGGCCCGAACACCATAACCCTTAATCCCTTTATTCTTCAAAAAACTATCTATCTTTACCTTAAAAACATGTAATGAAGGAGCCTCAACTGCTTCACTGGGCAAGGAATTCCATAGATTCACAACCCTTTGGGTGAAGAAGTTCCTCCTAAACTCAGTCCTAAATCTACTTCCCCTTATTTTGAGGCTATGTCCCCTAGTTCTGCTGTCACCCGCCAGTGGAAACAACCTGCCCGCATCTATCCTATCTATTTGTGCATGTCTGGTCATTGTCAAATGGGCACTATTAGTGGGAGTCCTAATTCAAATCATTCATTACATGAATTTAAATTAGATTTCAGCATTTTTATACATGGGAAATAAGCTGTGAAATGACCTAGCACATTGCAAAGCATAATTTCAATAATGCTTCAGTAAATCTCAACATTGAACACAATCAGGAAATGGAAAACACTGAAGGTTCAAACTGAGGCCAATGCATCCCTGTCAAAGTTACTTAAAGATGCTGTGGAGGCACAGGGTAGAACCAGTCACTATAGCAATCGCCCAACAGGTTTCATCCTCATTATCCTGGGCGCTGTTAAGAAAGGCTTTGAATCTCCACAGCACCTTTTGCAACCTCAGGACGTCCCACAGTGCTTTACAGCCAGCGAAGTCCTTTCTGAAGCATTGTTGCCGCCGTCACGCACGAAACACCAATGTTCGCACAGCAAGATCCCACAGACAGCATTGAGGTGATTTCCAGGATCATCTACTTTCATGAAGCTGGGTGAGGGGTAATTAATGGCCAGGGAGAATGTTCTTCCAATAGCACCATGCTATTGCCACGCCAGAGGGCAAGCAGGGAATCTCATTCGGAAGGTGGCATCTCTGATCGTGCAGCCCTCCCTCACGACGGCAGAGGAGTGTCAGTCCAGATTTTCTGTACACGTCTCAAGAGGCCTACATTGGAAGGCTTCTCTGCTTGTTCTTGAATGTATCTGCCTTGAGGCATTTCTAGATCTTGCATGAATTCACAGGGGGGGGGGGGGGGTGTGGTGGCATCAATTAAACGTAACCCCCCCCCCCCCCCCCCCCCCCCCCAACAGGAGGCTGATGGTGATGTCATAGAAATATTATCATAGAATTTACAGTGCAGAAGGAGGCCATTTGGCCCATCGAGTCTGCACCGGCTCCTGGAAAGAGCACCCTACCCAAGCCCAAACCTCACCCTATCCCCATAACCCAGTAACCCCACCCAGCACTAAGGGACAATTTAGCATGGCCAATCCACCTAACCTGCACATCTTTGGACACTAAGGAACAATTTATCATGGCCAATCCACCTAACCTGCACATCTTTGGACACTAAGGGGCAATTTAGCATGGCCAATCCACCTAACCTGTACATCTTTGGACCGTGGGAGGAAACCGGAGCACCCGGAGGAAACCCACGCAGACACGGGGAGGATGTGCAGACTCCACACAGACAGTGACCCAAGCCGGGAATTGAACCTGGGACCCTGGAGCTGTGAAGCAATTGTGCTATCCACAATGCTACCATGATACCGTGTTGGGTAAGCTGGGTCTGCGAGGACTGCGTTTACCGCAGCAGTGAGAGAGTCAGGCTTCCAACACTTGAAGAAATGCAACTCTACTTTATTGAACTCTTAATTATTAAACATACTTAAACTGTGAGTTGACTGGAGACCTGAGGCTAACCTGACCAGACTATCTTACTACCACATGGTGTATGTTCGTGTTGTTGCTGCTCACGGGCTCTGACTGTCTCAGAGGCTGCATCCCCAGAGAGCGGGAAAACTGGTGCCCTCTGGCTTTATAGTGGCCGTGTCCTGTCTGGTGATTGGCTGCTGTGTTCTGTGTGTTCATTGGTCATCCTGTGTGTCAATCAATGTCTGTCTGTGCACCATCATATACCTGTGTGTATATTATGACAGATGGGATGGGGTCGATAGCTTATTTGACCTTCTGCTGAAGTCAAAGGTGCAAAAGGGGCAGCCATTCCACTCGTTTACCACCAAGCGGATTTCCCCCACCCCTCAATGGTTTCCATGGAAATATATGAAAGACAAATCAACCTTCTTGCTGGGGTTAGACACTTACATACTCTTTTCTAAGGCACTCCTCTTTTCTTCCTCGGTGTCTATTGATGTGATTGATTGCCGCGGAAATCCATTTGGAGGGTGGGTCAATGAACCCATGGTGCCATCCTGGTCAGAGAGGTGGGTGATTGGAGTCTGCACCTGAGGAGATACAAACCCATGAAAGCATTACTTATTTTCCAGCTCCGCCCTCCGTCAATAACAATAGCAAGCCTTCAGCGTAATAAAATGTCCGAAGGTGCTCCACGAGAGACTTAAAATGCAAAATGCAACACTGACAGTCAGCAGAAGGACATGTTACGGTCGATTGTCAAGAGGTTGGTCAAAGGGATAGGATCCTGAAGCGGGAAAGCGAGTTCGAGAGCTGAAGAGGCTCAGGGAGTGAACCTCGACCTTGAGGCCCGGGCACCTGAAGGCACAGGAACCAATGGGGGAGTGATTGAGGACGAGCAAGGGGTGAGAATTGAACGTGCACAAATTTCATTCACAAACAGAGAATACCCACCGAAAGTGGCTGCGCGCAAAGTTTGGATAGTGGCCAAACTGGTACAGTTCCAGTCCTGGTTCTAGATCGCCACGCGGCAGGGCGGCGACCAGCTTCTTTGCGCTCCCATTTGCAAATGGCGACACGGGCGCACAATCCCACGAAAGTCAAAACGCATGCATCTTGCCAGCGCCATCTCGTGGCACGATTGGCCCCTCCCCCACCCCCACCCCCAGCCAATGACCTAACGATGATTTGTAAGCTCATTTGAATACATTATCATCTAATTAGCAGGCTTCCCTGCTGTATCCTCCCGTCACATATGGATTCTGCCCCCCCTCGCCAACGTGACACCACTGTTCCTGTCTTTGTGCCACCAATCAGGGTGCCCTTTCTCTGGAAATGGTGAAGAGGGCACAGCGAGAGGACTGTGCTGCTCCAAGTGCCGGACAATATGTCGGGAAACGCTGACTGCGCAGCCGGCGAGCTGCGCGCCACACCCCTCGCCTGAGCCGCCACCTCGAAGAAAAGGCAGAAACTTCTGCCCTCTGAATGAATTTTTAATCAGGTCCCTTACCAGTCGTGACTGAGAGATTAATCATTAATTCCTAAAGCTTCACAAGTCTGGAGAGTTCACGGCCCTGATATTTAGCGAGAGAGTCCGCAAGACCATAAGACATAGGAGCAGAATTAGGCCACTCGGCCCATCGAGTCTGCTCCGCCAGTCCATCATGGCTGATATTTTTCTTGTCCCCATTAACAAGTGGGAACATGACTCAACATGGACATTCTTGGGCAGCACGGTGGCACAGCGGTTAGCATTGCTGCCTACGGCGCTGAGGACCCAGGTTCGAATCCCGGCCCTGGGTCACTGTCTGTGAGGAGTTTGCACATTCTCCCCGTGTCTGCATGGGTTTCACCCCCACAACCCAAAGATGTGCAGAGTAGGTGGATTGGCCACGCTAAATTGCCCCTTAATTGGAAAAAATGAATTGGGGACTCTAAATTTATTAAAAAAAACATGGACATTCTTATATTAATGGAAATTTAACAGGGCATTATACCAATGCAGGAAGAAGAGCATCCCATTTTCCATTGGAGTTCCACTTCCAGACTCAACAGATCACAACAATAATTAATAATCTTTATTATTGTCACAAGTAGGCTTACATTAACACTGCAATGAAGTTACTGTGAAAAGCCCCTAGTCGCCACATTCCGGCGCCTGTTTGGGTCACAGAGGGAGAATTCAGATTGTCCAATTCACCTCACAGCACGGGCGCGATTCTCCGAATTAAGGAGAATAGCAGGAGGGCCTCCTGACATTTTTCACGCCCTCCCGCTATTCCCCCCCCCCCCCTCACGCCCGACCCACGCCACGAATCCCCGCTCGCCGTTTTTTACGGCGAGCGGCGATTCTCCGAGCCCGATGGGCCGGGCCTTCATGCCCGTTTCAACATGGCAGCAAACACACCTGCTCGCTGCCGTCGTGAAACGGGTGCCAGATGCCCGTTTGGGGCATCTGGGGGCCCGATTGGCACAGCAGTACCACGGCAGTGCCAAGGGGGGCATAGGCCCGCGATCGGTGCCCACCGATCGTGGGCCGTGCGTCCGTAACGGACGCACTCTTTTCCCTCCGCCGCCCCGCAAGATCAAGCCGCCACGTCTTGCGGGGCGGCTGAGGGAAAAGAAGCCAACTGCGCATGCGCAGGTTGGCGTTGACCAACCTGCACATGCACGGCCGATGTCAGCCGGCGTGACGCTTGACGTGCGCCCTTGACGACCGTCATCCAGGCCGCGTCGCCGTGACGCACGGGGCCGTGCTCCTAGCCCCGCCCGGGGGGGGAGAATCGGCCCCGGAAGTGGGCGTGAAGGCTGCCGTGGGTCACGGCCTGTGCCACGGCAGGCTTTACGATTCTCCGCGTTTGCGGAGAATCTTGCCCCACATCTTTCAGGACTGTGGGAGGAAACCGGAGCACCCGGAGGAAACCCACGCAGACACGGGGAGAACGTGCAGACTCCGCACAGACAGTGACCCAATCCGGAATCGAACCTGGGACCCTGGCACTGTGAAGCAACAGTGCTAGCCACTGTGCTACCATGCTGCCCCATGCCAACCACTGCTCTCATTTTCTATGGGACAGCAGCCATTGTCAATGCTTCCGCTGTTGCCAGTCACACCTTCTCCAGACCCATCATTTGTTTCTCGTCCCATTATCACCCCTTTTTAACTTGCACTGTCACGCTGTTGTCATTTACCTTCTCCTCCCTTTCACCTGATCACAGATCTTCCCTCTCCTTCGTTCCTCCCCTCACCCGCCCTCCCCCCACTTCTGTACTCGTTTAAAAAGTTAAATCTCTAAATTCTTCCAGTTTTGACAAAAGGACACAGGCCTGAAACAAGGGGCGCAATTCTCCGATCGGGAGACTAAGTCCGACGCCGGAGTGAAAACCGGACTGTTTTACTTCGGCGTCAGAGGCCGCTCCCAGCGCCCTATTCTCCCGCCCCCGGGGGGGGGGGGGGGGGGGCGCTAGGAGCGGCGCCGCATCATTTACGCGCGGCGGGCCTTGGCGCGGCGTAAATGACGTCACCCGCACATGCGCGGTTGCCGTCCGCCCCCTGCGGCCGCCCCGCAAGAAGATGTCGGATGGATCTTGCAGAGTGGCGGAGGAAAGGGAGAGCTGGCCGACCGATCGCGGGCCAGACCCCTTTTGAGGCCCCCGCCCCGGTGCAAGAAGCACTCTCCCTCCCCTACAGGCCGCCCCCCCCCAGCTTTCCCGCGCTGTTCCCTCCGGCAGCGACCAGGTGTGGACGGCGCAGATGGGAACCTGTCGTGTTGGGCAGGCCGCTCGGCCCATCCGGGCCGGAGAATCGCCGCTCGCCCGTTACAAACGGTGAGCGACGATTCTCCCAGCGGCCAGGGAGGGGAGAATTCCACCCATTATCTCTGTTTCTCTCTCCACAGATGCTGTCAGACTTGTTGAGTGCTTGCCAACATTGTTCTGATTTGATTATACAAATGCGTTAGGGCTCGATAATGCAGCTAAAATGGCTGCCTCAGACCTTTGCTTAAGCTTATGAATTGCCTGTTCAGAAATGCAACGTCAAGCAAATTCCTGGACTCTCATATCAGGTTTGGACTCTAAATACATCCTTTCAACCTCTCATCAATCATTTATAACTTTTACAATGGAGGCATTTTGGCCCATTAGCCTCTCTCAATATTAGCGTCTTCTCAATGGGCTGAGTGCTTGAAGGCGCTCTCTCGAAGCGACAGTTAAGCAGCCTGTACGTATTTGTTTCTTCGACAGTTATGCTATTTGTTCGACTTGTCTGCACTTTGTTGGCAAGTAACTTTGTTTTTAAACAGGGTTCCATGGATGCCAGGTTTATACCCTCACTGATATGACACAGAACAGGGGTCTCCCACTTAATTTTCGGTAGTAATGTCCTGAGAAATAAAGCAAGGGCTCATAGCAATATCATAAGAGTGCTAGGTATCGGCCTTGACTCCGTGCCGTACTCCTGTCTCTGAGTCAGAACCACTTCAAAGACTCAAGCACAAAATCTCCCAGAACCGAGGGTGTACTGCACGGCCAGGGGTGCCATCTTTCAGAGGAGGCACAGTACGTAGCACAGTGGTTAGCACTGTTGCTTCACAGCGCCAGGGACCCATGTTCGATTCACTTTATCCATGCCTTGTACACCTCTATCACCTTGTACACCTCTATCAAGTCATCTCTCTGCCTTCTTCGCTCCAGTGAGAGAAGCCCGAGCCCCCTCAACCTTTCTTCATAAGACATGCCCTCCAGTCCAGGCAGCATCCTGGTAAATCTCCTCTGCACCCTCTCCAAAGCATCCACATCCTTCCTATAATGAGGCGACCAGAACTAGACACAATGGCCGGGATTCTCCGGCCCCCCCGCCGAGTCGGAGAATCACCCGGGGCCGGCGTCAATCCCGCCCCCGCCGTGTCCCAAAGTCTCCGGCACCAGAGATTCGGCGGGGGCGGGAATCGCTCCACGGGCCCCACCCCCAGCGATTCTCCGGCCTGCGATGGGCCGAAGTCCCGCCGCTGTCACGCCTTTCCCGCCGGGGTGGATCAAACCACCTACCTTACCGGCGAGACCAGGCGGCGTGGGTGGGCTACGGGGTCCTGCAGGGGGCGCGGGGCGATCAGGCCCCGGGGGGCACTCTTTTCCTTCCGCCTTCGCCATGGTCTTCACCATGGCGGAGGCGGAAGTGACCCCCTCCCCTGCGCATGCGCGGGGATGACGTCAGCAGCCGCTGACGCTCCGACGCATGCGCAGACTTCCGCCGGCTGGTGAAGTCCCTTCGGCCCCGGCTGGCGGGGCGCCAAAGGCCGTTCCCGCCGGCCGGCGGAGCGCCAACCACTCCGGAGCAGGCCTAGCCCCTCAATGTTAGGGCTTGGCCCCTAAAGGTGTGGAGACTTCCGTACCTTTGGGGCGGCCCGACGCCACTCCATCACACCGGGACCCCCCGCCCCACCGGGTAGGGGAGACTCCCGGCCAATATTCCAAGTGTGGCCTAACTAGGGTTTTATAAAGCTGCAGCAAAACCTCACGGCTCTTAAACTCAATCCCCCTGTTGATGAAAGCCAACACACCATACGCCTTCTTAACAACCCTCTCAACCTGGGTGGCAACTTTGAGGGATCTATGTACGTGGACCCCAAGATCCCTCTGTTCCTCCACACTTCCAAGAATCCTGCCTTTGTATTCAGCATTCAAATTCGACCTTCCAAAATGAATCACTTCACATTTATCAAGGTTGAACTCCATCTGCCACTTCTCAGCCCAGCTCTGTATCCTGTCAATGCCCTGTTGTAACCTGCAACAACCCTCAACACTATCTACAACTCCACCAATCTTCGTGTCATCGGCAAACTTTCTAACCTTCCTCATCCAAGTCACTTATAAAAACCACAAACAGCAGAAGTCCCAGAATGAAATGGAAATGAATGAAAATCGCATAGTGTCACAAGTAGGCTTCAAATGAAGTTACTGTGAAAAGCCCCTAGCGGGACACCACTGGTCACCGACCTCCAGGCGGAATACTTTCCATCCACTCCCACTTGCTGTCTTCTTTCGGTCAGCCAATTCTGTATCCAGACAGCCAAATTTCCCTGTATCCCATGCCCCCTAACCTTCTGAATGAGCCGACCATTGGGAACCTTTATCAAATGCCTTACTGAAATCTATATACACCACACCCACTGCCCGACCTTCATCAATTTGCCTCGTCACATCCTCAAAGAATTCAGTGAGGCTTGTGAGGCATGACCTGCCCCTCACAAAGCCAGGCTGACTATCTTTAATCAAACTATGTTTTTCTAAATAATCATAAATCCTATCTCTCAGAATCCTTTCCAATATTTTGCTCACCACAGACGGAGGACTGATGGGTCTGTAATTCCCAGGGATTTCCCTGTTCCCTTTCTTGAACAGGGGAACAACATTCGCCTCCCTCCAATCCGGTACTACTCCAGTGGAGAGTGAGGACGCAAAGATCATCGCCAACGGAGCAGCAATCTCTCCTCTCGCTTCCCGTAGTAACCTTGGGGTATATCCCGTCAGGCCCAGAGGACTTGTCTATCCTGATGCTTTTCAAAATTTCCAGCACATCCTCCTTCTTAATATCAACCTGTTCAAGTCTATTAACCTGGTTCACACTGTTCTCATGGGCAACAAGGTCCCTCTCCCTGGTGAATACTGAAGCAAAATATTCATTTAGGACCTCCCCCATCTCTTCACACTCTAGGCACAAGTTCCCTCCACTATCCCTGATCGACCCTACTCTCACTCTGATCATCCCCTTCTTTCTCACATAATTGTAGAACACCTTGGGGTTTTCCCTAATCCTTCCCGCCAGGGCTTTTTCATGCCCCCTTCTAGCTCTCCTCAGTCCATTTTTGGGTTCCTTCCTGGCTACCTTGTAACCCTCTAGAGCCGAGTCAGATCCTTGCTTCCTCAACCTTACGTAAGCTTCCTTCTTCCTCTTGACTAGAAGCTCCACTTCTCTTGTCATCCAAGGCTCCTTCACCTTACCATTCCTTCCTCGTCTCAGTGGGACAAAACTATCCAGCACTCGCAGCAAGTGCTCCTTAAACAATCCCCACATTACTGTTGTGCATTCCCCAAGAACAATTGTTCCCACTTTATGCTCCTCAGCTCCTGTCTAATAGCAGTATAATTTCCCCTCCACCAATTAAATACCTTCCCATACTGTGTGTTCCTATCCCTCTCCATGACTATGGTAAAGGTCAAGGAGTTGTGGCCACTGTCACCGAAATGCTCTCCCACCGAGACATCTGACACCTGGCCTGGTTCATTGCCAAGCACCAAATCCAATATGGCCTCCCCCTCATCAGCCTGTGTACATATTGAGTCAGGAATCCTTCCTGTAGACACCTGATAAAATCTGCTCCATCCAAACCATTTGCACTAAGGAGGTGCGGTGAATGTATTGCTACTGCAATTCACCACTGTATTATATTGTATTGTATTATGTCGATGCCCCTGTGGCTCCGCCCCCTCGGGGGTGGGATATAAATCTGCAGCCTGTAGGCGGCACTCAGTACAGAGCAGTCGCAGGCAGGCACAGATCTAGCTTATTAAAGCCACTGTTCACTTCTACTAATCGCCTCGTGTGAACTGATGGTCGCATCAGGAGGTTCCAGTCAATATTAGGGAAGTTGAAGTCACCCATGACAACTACTCTGTTACTTTAAAGCTTTCTATAGGTATGTCAGGAATAAAAGAATGACTAGGGTAAGAGTAGGGCCAGTCAAGGACAGTGGTGGAAAGTTGTGTGTGGAGGCTGAGGAGATAAGCGAGATACTAAATGAATACTTTTCGTCAGTATTCACTCAGGAAAAAGATAATATTGTGGAGGAGAATGCTGAGACCCAGGCTATTAGAATAGATGGCATTGAGGTGCGTAGGGAAGAAGTGTTGGCAATTCTGGACAAGGTAAAAATAGATAAGTCCCCGGGGCCGGATGGGATTTATCCTAGGATTCTCTGGGAAGCCAGGGAAGAGATTGCTGAGCCTTTGGCTTTGATTTTTAGGTCATCATTGGCTACAGGAATAGTGCCAGAGGACTGGAGGATAGCAAATGTGGTCCCTTTGTTCAAGAAGGGGAGTAGAGATAACCCCGGTAACTATAGGCCGGTGAGCCTCACGTCTGTTGTGGGTAAAGTCTTAGAGAGGATTATAAAAGATACGATTTATAATCATCTAGATAGAAATAATATGATTAGGGATAGTCAGCATGGTTTTGTGAAGGGTAGGTCATGCCTCACAAACCTTATCGAGTTCTTTGAGAAGGTGACTGAACAGGTAGACGAGGGTAGAGCAGTTGATGTGGTGTATATGGATTTCAGTAAAGCGTTTGATAAGGTTCCCCACGGTCGGCTATTGCAGAAAATACGGAGGCTGGGGATTGAGGGTGATTTAGAGATGTGGATCAGAAATTGGCTAGTTGAAAGAAGACAGAGAGTGGTAGTTGATGGGAAATGTTCAGAATGGAGTTCAGTTACGAGTGGCGTACCACAAGGATCTGTTCTGGGGCCGTTGCTGTTTGTCATTTTTATAAATGACCTAGAGGAGGGCGCAGAAGGTTGGGTGAGTAAATTTGCAGACGACACTAAAGTCGGTGGAGTTCTAGACAGTGCGGAAGGATGTTGCAGGTTACAGAGGGACATAGATAAGCTGCAGAGCTGGGCTGAGAGGTGGCAAATGGAGTTTAATGTGGAGAAGTGTGAGGTGATTCACTTTGGAAAGAATAACAGGAATGCGGAATATTTGGCTAATGGTAAAATTCTTGGTAGTGTGGATGAGCAGAGGGATCTCGGTGCCCATGTACCAGGGGCTGGTTTAGCTCACCAAGCTAAATCGCTGGCTTTTAAAGCAGACCAAGCAGGCCAGCAGCACGGTTCGATTCCCGTACCAGCCTCCCCGGACAGGCGCCGGAATGTGGCGACTAGGGGCTTTTCACAGTAACTTCATTGAAGCCTACTCGTGACAATAAGCGATTTTCATTTCATTTCACATAGATCCCTGAAAGTTGCCACCCAGGTTGATAGGGTTGTGAAGAAGGCCTATGGTGTGTTGGCCTTTATTGGTAGAGGGATTGAGTTCCGGAGCCATGAGGTCATGTTGCAGTTGTACAAAACTCTAGTACGGCCGCATTTGGAGTATTGCGTACAGTTCTGGTCGCCTCATTATAGGAAGGACGTGGAAGCTTTGGAACGGGTGCAGAGGAGATTTACCAGGATGTTGCCTGGTATGGAGGGAAAATCTTATGAGGAAAGGCTGATGGACTTGAGGTTGTTTTCGTTAGAGAGAAGAAGGTTAAGAGGTGACTTAATAGAGGCATACAAAATGATCAGAGGGTTAGATAGGGTGGACAGCGAGAGCCTTCTCCCGCGGATGGGGGTGGCTAGCACGAGGGGACATAGCCTTAAATTGAGGGGTAATAGATATAGGACAGAGGTCAGAAGTGGGTTTTTTACGCAAAGAGTGGTGAGGCCGTGGAATGCCCTACCTGCAACAGTAGTGAACTCGCCAACATTGAGGGCATTTAAAAGTTTATTGGATAAGCATATGGATGATAAGGGCATAGTGTAGGTTAGATGGCCTTTAGTTTTTTTTCCATGTCGGTGCAACATTGAGGGCCGAAGGGCCTGTACTGCGCTGTATCGTTCTATGTTCTATGTACTTTATAGAAAGCTCCCAATAAAGTGACTGCTCCTTTCTTGTTTCTGACTTCCACCCATACTGACTCAGTAGACAAACTTCCTCTTCTGCAGCTGTGATGTATTCCCGAATTCACAGTGCCACTCCCCCTCCTCTTTTACCTCCCTCCCTATTCTTCTGAAAACATCTAAACCCCGGAACATCTAACAACCATTCCTGCCCCTGTGAAATCCATGTCTCCGTAATGGCCACAACATCATAGTTCCAAGTACTGATCCATGCTCTAAATTCATCTCCCTTATTCCTGACACTTCTTGCATTGTAACAGGCACATTTTAATCCATTCCACTGAGTGCAACTTTGCCCTATCAACTGTCTATCCTGCCTCACAGCCTTGCTGCATACTATTGCTGCCTGTTCAACAGCTACCCTATCCTCTGATCCATAGCTCTGGTTCCCATCCCATCATGTACTGCACTTGGATTTCCAGAAGGAATTTGTTAATGTGCCAAATCGAAGGTTATTGTGGAAAATAACAGCTTCTGGTGTAGGGGGTGACATATCAGTCTGCTTTGAAGATTGGCTGGCTGGGGAAAAACAAGGAGGACGGGATTTTCCACGCCTTCCACTGCAAACTTCACGGCAGTGGAGGCAGCCCGCCACTGGATGGTGACGGGATCTTCTGGTCCTGCTGTTGTCACCGGGGTCTTTCATTGAATGCACCCCCCCTTGTTACCGAAAACCCCACGGAGGGGGGGGGGGGGGTGTGATGTCGGCGGGATCGGATGATACCTGCAGCGAGAAAATGCCAGCCAGGGTATGCATAAATGGATCTTTTTCTGGTCGGCAGGAGGTGACAACAGGAACCCTGCAGGTGTCTCTGCTGGGACCTCGACCTTTTTACAATGAATATCGATGATTTAGAAGAGCGGAGTGAAGGGATGGTTGTTAAATTTGCAGATGACAAGATAGATAGGGCAGTATGTTGAGAAAAGGACGTAAGAAGGTTGGAAATGGAAATAGGCAGATTGAATGAGTGACCAAAAATCTGGCAGATGGAGTATATCCTGGGAAAATGTGACGTTGTTCACTTTGGCAGGAAGAATAAAAAAGCAGAGTGTTGATTAAATGGAAAACGGCTGCAGAATTCTGAGGTGCAGAGGGATCTGGGTGTTCGAGTGCATGAGTCACAAAAAGTTAGTATGCAGGTGCAGCAAGTAATTCAGAAGGTTAATGGAATTCTATCCTGTATTATGAGGGGATATAAGGGGCCTCACGGTAGCATGGTGGTTAGCATCAATGCTTCACAGCTCCAGGGTCCCAGGTTCGATTCCCGGCTGGGTCACTGTCTGTGTGGAGTCTGCACGTCCTCCCCGTGTGTGCGTGGGTTTCCTCCGGGTGCTCCGGTTTCCTCCCACAGTCCAAAGATGTGCGGGTTAGGTGGATTGGCCATGCTAAAAAATTGCCCGTAGTGTAAGGTTAATGGGGGGATTGTTGGGTTATGGGTATACAGGTTACGTGGGTTTAAGTAGGGTGATCATTGCTCGGCACAACATCGAGGGCCGAAGGGCCTGTTCTGTGCTGTACTGTTCTATGTTCTATGAGAGGAATTGAACATAAAAGTAAGGATGTGATGCTTCAATTATCCAGGACATTGGTGAGACCACATCTGGAATACTGTGAGCAGTTTTGGTCTCCGTATTTAAGGATGGGTGTAAATGTGTTGGAGGCGGCTCAGAGGAGGTTTTACTGGATTGATGACTGAAATGAGTGGGTTGTCTTCTGAGAAAAGGTTGGACAGACTGGGATTGTTCCCACTGGAGTTTAGAGGAGTGAGGGGGTGATTTGATTGAAGTATTTTAGATACTGAATGGTGTTGACAAGGAGGATGTGGAAAGGATGTTTCCTCTTGTGGGTGACTCCAGAACCAGGGGGCGCTGTTCTAAAATGAGGAGTCGCCCTTTCAGGGCAGAGGTGAGGGGAATGTTTTCTCCCAGAGGGCTGTGCAACTCTGGAACTATCTGCCTCAGAATACGGTGGAGGTGGGGGGGGGGTCACTGAATATATTTTACACACTCCTGGTAATCGCAGCCCGTCCCTCCAACCCCCTCAATGTCCCCCCTCCCCCACCCTATCATTGGCCCATCGAACTCCACTCGTGCAGAAGTTAACCTGAGGGCCAATGACCACATCAAAAGCAGTAAATCACTTTCGTTTAGGTTTGTTTCAAAGCAGGCCACATGGGATCAATTCAAGCATGAAGGGAAATAAAATGAAACAATTCAAACAACTGGCTGCTTGGAAGCTGTCAATCACAGCCTCGTAGAAGCAATTTCTCATTAAAGTGAATGAAAGGATTTCACAGCTGCTGCTTTCTCTGCTTGGGGCAGCAGGTGTCGGGCACAGGTGAGTTTCAAGACAGGTAAATGAAAGCAAATTACTGCAGATGCTGGAATCTGAAACAAAAGCAGAAAATCTGGACAATCTCAGCAGGTCTGACATCATCTGTGGAGAGAGGAGGGAGTTAATGTTTCCAGACTGGGTAACTTTGTCAAAGAGTCATCCAGACTCAAAACGTTAGCTCCATTATCTCTCCACAGAGTTTTAAAGCAGTGATTGTTTTACACAGTCTCTGTCTGGACTGCTCGCCGGCTTTCAGGCTCTGTTATGAGGAGGGGGGGGGGGGGGGGCGTCTCTGTTATGGGAGGGTCTCTGATGGGAGTCTCTATTCTGGGGGGTCTCTGTTAAGGTGGGCTCTGTTATTGAGGGTTTGTGGTGGGCGTTTCTGACGGAGGTCTGGTATGCGGGAGGAAGGGGGAAGGACAGGATTTGCATTGTGGGGAGGCCCTCCGATGGACTTTGGGGCACCTTAAAGGCGGACAAACATCTGTACCAATCCATGTCCAAGTAAATCCTTCTTTTTTTCAAAAAGATTAAGGACCAATTCATTTTTCAAATTAACGGGCACATCTTTGGGTTGTGGGGGCGAAACCCACGCAAATACGGGGAGAATGTACAAACTCCACACGGACAGTGACCCAGAGCCGGGATTGAACCTGGGACCTCGGCTCCTTCATGTCCAAGTAAATCCTGGCTCAGAGAATCAGAGGCGTAGAGAATCCGGTGTCCACCCATTCATCGGAAGCAAATGACAAATTTTTAAGAATTGTTTGATGGTTCTCGTCCGGTATCCTAACAAATGTCGGGGTCTGGTCAGATATCCGAACACCCATCTGAGCTGGCAGGACTCCTGCCTACACTCTCCCCATCTGTCTCATTGCAGGAGCAAGTCAACTGGTGTGAGTGGGCACTGCCACTCGGAGTTATGCCCAAACTGAAAATCCTAATGCCCTCTGAGGAGAGAGCCCTTCAGTTAGCCAACGAGGAGCAGGACCGCACCTGTGCAGATGGTCAGGTGGGGACACCAGATAAAAGTGAGAGCCCTCAACACAAGCAGCCATGGTGCAAGCCTCCCGTGAGTTAACTTTCTCCCCTCAGTCTGCCCCCCTGTGGCGCACTAATGTCATCTCACTTCCCTTGCAGGGCAATCAGTCACGAGCCCAGACCACCCTCGTGCCCTCTGGAGACCACGGATCCGATCAGCTCCGAGGGAGATGTCTCGGAGATGAATATCGAAGCGGCGTCACTGCTGTCACCTGCACCCTCCGGCCATGCCAGAGCTGCTGGAGCTGCAAAAGCAAAGTCACGAGTGTCCGGAAGGGATGACAACTTCTCTCCTCGGGCTGCAAGGCCGACTGGAGGAGTCCCATTGCCTTCTGTCTTCATGCCAGCACTCCTACGCAATGAAGCCAACACTGCGAGGGTGGCGTCCGCAGTGGATACCCTGGCGCAGGATGTGCACTCCATGGCAGGGTTGTCCACCCCATGGTTCAACTCATGACCTCCATGGCTGACGGCATGATCTCCATGGCTGACGGCATGACCTCCATGGCTGACGGCATGATCTCCATGGCTGACGGCATGATCTCCATGGCTGACGGCATGACCTCCATGGCTGACGGCATGATCTCCATGGCTGAGGGCATGACCTCCATGGCTGACGGCATGACCTCCATGGCTGACGGCATGACCTCCATGGCTGACGGCATGACGGTCCACCGCCTCCCCGGGACAGATGCAGTCTTCTCCGGCACTGGACCTCTGACATCCTGGAGGTAGGAAGTTCTACACTGGGATTCCCGTGGCCGGCAGTGTCTCTTCCAAAGCTCCGCAATTTGCAGCCCAGCTCCAGGAAGATGAATGGATCCTGCCTCCCCCTCCGCTGCAAGGTGCTGGCTCTGGGCGTGTGCGGCGGTATGTCGATATCGCTGCTGCTGTTCAATAGCAATCAGAAGAATTGCCAGCTTGACTGGCTACATGATTCTCCAGATTCAAAAACAGAAAGGAAGTGAGCATCAAAGTGAGTGATGAGGCGTTCTGACACTTCCCTGACCCACAGCCCTCTCAGGGTCCGGGAAACCCACCCATTCACTTCGCCCTCTGTGAGCGCCTTTCCAATGAGCTTCACTCCCTCCCCTGTCACACAATAACCCCTTCCCCACAGATGCCGCTCTCAACTCCACCTGAATGAAGCATTCCGACCTTCGAGAGCCTCAGCGGTGAGGGGTTCGAGCAGTTGAGTGCATTCAATGGACCTGCGTTCCAACGTCACAGGGGGAAATGAGATGCTGCGACCCATCATCTCCTGAATGGGGTGACTAATGAGAGCTTTCACCGTAACGCCTTGCATTGGGGGCCACTGTGTAACCTCTCTGTCATGGAAATGTGAGTATTAGCCTTGGAGTTCAAAGGGTTAATAATTGGGCAGCAATCAGTGGCACACTCATGCATTGCAATGCTGACTAAATTGGCACAATTGACTCGTCAAGGAAGGGTCAAGGAGCTGATGAGGCACCTGGCTCCCCCTTGTGGCAGGCGAGGCTCACTGATTCATGTTGAGGCAGCAATTTGCAGTCACTTTCATCCCCAGATGGCGCCCTTATTCCCCCAGCTCTCATTGGCCGCACATTAAACAAACCTTCCAACTGGAACAGCCAGCCACCCATCCCTGGCCTCTATAATCAGTGGTCTTGAACTCCCAGATTCCTCATACCCTCAGCCTTCCAAGTGCATCCTGAGTGTGGGGGTTCATTCTGACTGCACTCATCCTCCCCCCCCCTTTTGTGAGGGTCTTCAGCCCCCATGAGGCTGGGAAGCACTGCTTGTACGAGTCCCTTTGGCAACCTGGAGGGCGATGGCAACCTGAGCCTTCACCTCCGCTATCCCTCAGGTGTTGACGTTGCTCGATTATCATCTGGAGCTGTTGTAAATCACACAGGCGTTCTCAATGAATATTCAGTTTGGGGGGGGGGGGGTTGATGGAGTAGGCCCGGCGGGAGGACTCGCTAATAAGATGCTAATGTATTTAAATAAGGTTCCCGACCTTCCATGGTGGGATTTCATTACGTCACCGGTGAGAGGCCTGGAAAATCGGAAAATACAATCTCGCCGGGGAGAATTGTGTTTCCTGTTTTCCGCCGTATTTTGCACCCATGTTGCCGTTCTTGCTGATGGCTAACATGGGCTGAAAATCGCCCCCCTAGATTGTAAATAGGGGAGGCCCCAGCACCAATCCCTGCATTAGTTCCAGCTTGCCAATCTGAAAAAGACCCCATTCATCCTTACATTCTGCTTCCTGTTTGCTAACCAATCCTGTATCCATACTAATATGTTACATCATACGCCATGTCCCCTTATCTTGTGTAGTAACCTTTAATGTGGCACCTTATCAAATGCTTTGTGGAAATCCACATCTACAGGTTCCCCTTTACCCACCTTTCTTGTTACTGCCTCAGAAAACCTGAATGAATTAGGTCAACACAATTTCCCTTTCACAAAGCTATGTTGCCTCTGCCTGATCACATTCTGATTTTCAAAGTATCCTGTATCTCCTTAATAATGGATTTGAGCAACTTCCCTATGACAAATGTGAAGCTCACTGACCCATAGTTTCCTGCTTTCTGTCTCCCTCCTTTCTTGAATGAAGGTGTTACATTAGCTATATTCCAATCTGCTGGGACCCTTCCAGAACCTAAGGAGCTTTGGAAGATTATAACCAATGCCTCTAATATCGCTCAGCCACTTGTTTGATTCACGAGTTCAGACCATCTGGCCCTGGCAACTTGTTAGCCTTGAGTTCTGATAGTTTTCCCAGCATCCCTGGTGATGATGATCGTTTTAAGTTCCTCCCTCCCGTTCACCTCTTGATTTTCAAGTTTCTTTGGGAAGTTTTCCAAGTCTTCTCCAGTGAAGACAGACACAAAGTATCCGTTCAGCGCCTGCGCCATCCCTTTGTTTGTCATTGTCAATTCCCCGTGCAAACCCACTCTCTATCGCTAGCTTTGGTTACTCTTTTCATGTTTAAACACCGACAGAAACTCTTGCTATCTGTTTTTGTATTAATAGCTAGCTTTCTCTCACACTCTGGGCGAGATTCTCCCGACTAAGTCCCGACGTCGGAGTGAAAACCGGAGTCTCCGGCGTCGGAGGCCGCTCCTCGCCCCCTATTCTCCCACCCCCCCCCCCCCCCCCCCCCCCGGAGGGCTAGGAGCGACGCCGCGTCATTTACGCGCGCCGGGCCTTGGCGGCGTGTAAAAGCGACACCGCGTAAATTACGCGCCCAGCGCCGCGTAAATGACGTCACCCGCGCATGCGCGGTTGCCGTCCTCCCCGCGGGCGCCCCGCAAGAAATGTCGGAGTGATCTTGCGGGGCGGCGGTGGAAAGGAGTGCGTCCTTCAGAGACGTAGGCTCGCCGATCGGTGGGCACCGATCGCGGGCCAGACCCCATCTGAGGCCCCCCCCCCCGGTGCTGGATCCCCCCCCCCACAGGCCGCCCCCCCAGTGTTCCTGTGCTGTTCCCGCCGGCAGCGACCAGGTGTGGACGGCGCCGGCGGGAACACGTCGTATTGGGCAGGCCGCTCGCCCGTTACAAAGAGCGAGCGGCCATTCTCCGAGCGGCCAGCCGTGAATCTGGCCGCGCCGGTTTGGGGGGGGGGGAGGGGTGGGAGAATCGCGTGCGGGTGCCGGGGCGGCGTGGCGGGACTCGCCCGGTGCCCCAGCGATTCTCCCACCCGGCGTGGGGGGTGGAGAGAATTGCGCCCTCTGTTTTCTTCTTCTTCTTTCGTCTTTTTTAGTCGTTCTGTGCCCGGTTCTCAAAATCTGTCCAATCTTCCGACCCACTGCTAACCTTTGTAGATTAGTACAGTGTTTCCTTCAATCCCACAATTTGCTTATTGAGCCACAGATGATATCAGGCGATTGGCCTTGCTACAGGGAGCGGCAGCCATGTGCAGATGGAAGCAAAAAATCTCCGGAATCATCAAAAAAGAACTGGACGCGACATATCCTTGCGTGTATGAACTAAATGGTCCCTCTCATCGTTAACTATCTTGTCGCCTTGGCCCGAGGGCTACTGTGCTCTGAAGCATTTGATGATCTCAGTCCCTGAATCTCACTTCAGTTTTCTTTTGGTCCGGGTTTGAAGGGGTTAACTGACTTGCCAGCCTGGGTCTCACTGGAGATTTTTTTCCACAAACTCTGCTGTTGTGCGTAGAATCACCTCAGACATGGGACTTCTCACTGTGCGGTCAACTAATGGCCAAACCACGTATCACATACACAAGCTACAATTGCCAGATGGATTAATATACACTGTAATCACACATAAAATCTTAGACTGTAAACATGACTGACATCATCTATAAAAGGAGAAAACGACCATTCTTACATGACACTTACCAATTGCAACTGGAAATCATTCATCATTTACTGAGCCCCGACAAGCACTTGAATTACATAGTTGGATAAATCTGGCACTAGACCATTCGACCATAAGCCATAGGAGCCGAATTAGGCCACTCGGCCCATCGAGTCTGCGCCGCCATTCAATCATGGCTGATATTTTCCCATCCCCATTCCCCTGCCTTCTCCCCATAACCCCTGATCCTCTTATTAATCAAGAACCAGCTGTGCGGATGAGGGGAGTTGTTGAACTACTCGGATTGGGGCCTACCTGATCTGTGTCGCCATTCACATAGAGAGCCGTGGCGGTTACCGCGGGCCAGTTTTCACTCCCAGGTCGAGAGCGCGGCGATGGGACACTTCCCCAGCCCCGCGACTCCGACCCGGGGAAGAAAAGAGGCCCGAAAGGTCAGATATCGTGGGAGTGGTTGGATTAGGAGTCGGGCACAGCGCCCTGGGACGAGTGCGGAGGCTGCCAGGTGCGGAGGCGGAGTTGGTGAAGCTATTCGAAGAAGTGACAAAACAGAACACAACACTCCCACATGCTCTCATCCATGCCAACCCATGCCCTCCACCACCGCTATGGCCCCTCATTCTCAATATGCCACCCTATATCCCCCGACCCGCTCTCAAGATTCTCTCATGGCCGCCTATGCCACCCCATGTCCCTCACATCCTCATGGCTCTCTAAAGCCCCCTATATCCTAGGCATCCCTTTCTAACAGCACTGTGGGTGTACCTACATCTCAGGGACTGCAGCGGTTCACGAAGGCAACTCACCACCACCTTCTCAAGAGTATTTGGGGTGGACAATAAATGCTTGAATAAATAAAAAGATGCCAATTTAGTGCCAACACATGCCCCCCAACCCTTTGCCTTTAACCCTCCATGCCAACTCACCTAATATCCACCATGGGCAAACTTCAGGAACTGTACTGGCATAAAATTAAGTTGTGATATTGATGTCATTGATTTAGAAAAATTCAATACATTGAAATATCTTCAGCTAATCTTTTATGAAAACAAACATTTCTAATCTATAACCACTAGGAGTTGGCAATCAAACTGCTAACTTAACTGGCGCCCCGCTACGATAACGGTACGTTGTAAAATCAGTAATGCAGTACAAATTGTATAATGATAACCTTCAAGCCTGTGTCAACAGACTGAAATATCAAGCCCTGATTTTCTTCAAATGCCACACATTTGAAAAAAATTTAAACCAAGCGGATTGAAACCCCTTGACAGCTTTGACAGTGCCAATGAGCTTCGACGGCTTCAATGGAGTTTGATAGTTCTTTGACAGTTCCTCGATGGCTTGACAGTTCTTTGACAGCTTGACAGTTCCACTCATGCCCACCTCTAACAATTCCAACGGGCACCTTGACCTACACCAAAGGGGTACGCTACCTCGCTCAAAGTATCCTCTGACTATCCAAACAAATCCGCAAGGTTCAGATCTGCTCCTAATCCACACAGTTCGGGTTTCAGACGCCTATCTCACACAAGTGGAGGTTAGTACAGATTTATATCTGTATAATTTATATCTGGGCTGGTTAGCTCACTGGGCTAAATTGCTGGCTTTTAAAGCCGACCAAGGCAGGCCAGCAGCACGGTTCAATTCCCGTACCAGCCTCCCCGGACAGGTGCCGGAATGTGGCGACTAGGGGCTTTTCACAGTAACTTCATTGATGCCTACTCGTGACAATAAGCCATTTCATTTTCATTTCATATGGGCTGTCTCCGTGAACCGTAGATGTGTGATTTATAACATGCCCCCGCCAACCCCCGGGAAAATGGCAGAGGCTGGGTTTGGGGGGGGGGGGGGGGGGTGTGGTGGGGCTGAGACTTCCGGATTTGGACCTCTGCTGGCATTTTCGTACAGATGAGGAGCCTCGTCATCCATGCAAAACATCAGACCCCTGTGTCAGATATTGAGGATGGAACAGGTATAAGAACATAAGAACTAGGAGCAGGAGTAGGCCATCTGGCCCCTCGAGCCTGCTCCGCCATTCAATTAGATCATGGCTGATCTTTTGTGGACTCAGCTCCACTTTCCGGCCCGAACACCATAACCCTTAATCCCTTTATTCTTCAAAAAACTATCTATCTTTACCTTAAAAACATGTAATGAAGGAGCCTCAACTGCTTCACTGGGCAAGGAATTCCATAGATTCACAACCCTTTGGGTGAAGATGTTCCTCCTAAACTCAGTCCTAAATCTACTTCCCCTTATTTTGAGGCTATGTCCCCTAGTTCTGCTGTCACCCGCCAGTGGAAACAACCTGCCCGCATCTATCCTATCTATTCCCTTCATAATTTTAAATGTTTCTATAAGATCCCCCCTCATTCTTCTAAATTCCAACGAGTACAGCCCCAGTCTACTCAACCTCTCCTCATAATCCAACCCCTTCAGCTCTGGGATTAACCTAGTGAATCTCCTCTGCACACCCTCCAGCGCCAGTACGTCCTTTCTCAAGTAAGGAGACCAAACCTGAACACAATACTCCAGGTGTGGCCGCACTAACACCTTATACAATTGCAACATAACCTCCCTAGTCTTAAACTCCATCCCTCTAGCAATGAAGGACAAAATTCCATTTGCCTTCTTAATCACCTGTTGCACTTGTAAACCAACCTTCTGTGACTCATGCACTAGCACACCCAGGTCTCTCTGCACAGCGGCATGCTTTAATATTTTATCGTTTAAATAATAATCCCGTTTGCTGTTATTCCTACCAAAATGGATAACCTCACATTTGTCAACATTGTATTCCATCTGCCAGACCCTAGCCCATTCACTTAACCTATCCAAATCCCTCTGCAGACTTCCAGTATCCTCTGCACTTTTCGCTTTACCACTCATCTTAGTGTCATCTGCAAACTTGGACACATTGCCCTTGGTCCCCAACACCAAATCATCTATGTAAATTGTGAACAATTGTGGGCCCAACACGGATCCCTGAGGGACACCACTAGCTACTGATTGCCAACCAGAGAAACACCCATTTATCCCAACTCTTTGCTTTCTATTAATTAACCAATCCTCTATCCATGCTACTTTACCCATAATGCCATGCATCTTTATCTTATGCAGCAACCTTTTGTGTGGCACCTTGTCAAAGGCTTCCTGGAAATCCAGATATACCACATCCATCGGCTCCCCGTTATCTACTGCACTGGTAATCTCCTCAAAAAATTCCACTAAATTACTTAGGCATGACCTGCCCTTTACGAACCCATGCTGCGTCTGCCCAATGGGACAATTTCTATCCAGATGCCTCGCAATTTCTTCCTTGATGATAGATTCCAGCATCTTCCCTACTACCGAAGTTAAGCTCACTGGCCTATAATTTCCTGCTTTCTGCCTACCTCCTTTTTTAAACAATGGCGTCACGTTTGCTAATTTCCAATCCACCGGGACCACCCCAGAATCTAGTGAATTTCGGTAAATTATCACTAGTGCATCTGCAATTTCCCTAGCCATCTCTTTTAGCACTCTGGGATGCATTCCATCAGGGCCAGGAGACTTGTCTACCTTTAGCCCCATTAGCTTGCCCATCACTCCCTCCTTAGTGATAACAATCCTCTCAAGGTCCTCACCTGTCATAGCCTCATTTCTATCAGTCGCTGGCATGTTATTTGTGTCTTCCACTGTGAATACCGACCCAAAAAACCTGTTCAGTTCCTCAGCCATTTCCTCATTTCCCATTATTAAAACTCCCTTCTCATCCTCTAAAGGACCAATATTTACCTTAGCCACTCTTTTTTGTCTTATATATTTGTAAAAACTTTTACTGTCTGTTTTTATATTCTGAGCAAGTTTACTCTCATACTCTATCTTACTCTTCTTTATAGCTTTTTTAGTAGCTTTCTGTTGCCCCCTAAAGATTTCCCAGTCCTCTAATCTCCCAGCAATCTTTGCCACTTTATATGCTTTTTCCTTCAATTTGATACTCTCCCTTATTTCCTTAGATATCCACGGTCGATTTTCCCTCTTTCTTCCGTCCTTCCTTTTTGTTGGTATAAACCTTTGCTGAGCACTGTGAAAAATTGCTTGGAAGGTTCTCCACTGTTCCTCAACTGTTCCACCATAAAGTCTTAGCTCCCAGTCTACCTTAGCTAGTTCTTCTCTCATCCCCTTGTAATCTCCTTTGTTTAAACACAAAACACTAGTATTTGATTTTACTTTCTCACCCTCCATCTGTATTTTAAATTCCACCATATTGTGATCGCTCCTTCCGAGAGGATCCCTAACTATGAGATCATGAATCAATCCTGTCTCATTACACAGGACAAGATCTAGGACCGCTTGTTCCCTCGTAGGTTCCATTACATACTGTTCTAGGAAACTATCGCGGATACATTCTATAAACTCCTCCTCAAGGTTGCCTTGACCGACCTGGTTAAACCAATCGACATGTAGATTAAAATCCCCCATGATAACTGCTGTACCATTTCTACATGCATCAGTTATTTCTTTGTTTATTGCCTGCCCCACCATACCGTTACTATTTGGTGGCCGATAGACTACTCCTATCAGTGACTTTTTCGCCTTACTATTCCTGATTTCCACCCAAATGGATTCAACCTTATCCTCCATAGCACCGATGTCATCCCTTACTATTGCCCGGATGTCATCCTTAAATAACAGAGCAACACCACCTCCCTTACCATTCACTCTGTCCTTCCGAATAGTTTGATACCCTCGGATATTTAACTCCCAGTCGTGACCATCCTTTAACCATGTTTCAGTAATGGCCACTAAATCATAGTCATTTACGATGATTTGTGCCACCAACTCATTTACTGATACTGTACGGCCAATGAAGGAGCTTTTTCCAGTACACTCTGTTGTAAAATAGGAAATGGAGCAGCCAAAAGTGAACAGTCAGCCCCCACAAAAAGCCAGTGGGCTGTTTGTTCAGTGCATTGGTGAGGGATAAATATTGGCCAGGCTACGGGATCATGAAATCGTGCCATGGGCTCTTTCACATCCTCCTGATTGAGCAATCGGGACCTCATCCAAAAGCCACACAGCCCACATTAAGCACATTGTGCTCAAGCCTCCGAAGTGGGGTTTGAATCCACGACGTTCTGACTCTGAGGCGAGAGCGGAGCCGACTGAACGGTTAGCACTGTTGTGATACCTGCACCAACCAGGGAGCTGTATGGAGGGGAAATACTTGTGCTGCAAAATAATTGACAATAAATTGCTTTGGGATATCCTTGGTTATAAAAGATCCTGCAAATTATTTTTATTTTATACTTAGCAGCGGATAAAGTTACAGGTTTCAGTTCACGAGAAACTCTCGCCCAGGCTTCCCACATCCCTTCCCTTCCCGCCTGGAGTGCATTTTTCACGGGATGCGATTTCTGTTGCCTTGAAGACTGCAAATGCCTATCTGGCCTTGGGGTTACTATCGAGCTGGAAGCAGGGTTGCTGAGCTTAGCCAGGAGGCGCCACTAGCAGAGCCCATTCTGCAGCAGCTCGCCGCTCCCCACAGGTAAATCCCAGAAGAGCTGAACCAATGGTCTGCTGATGAAAGCAGACATTCCCGGAAAGGTTCCCAGGGGAAGCTGTAATTGTGTCGCACTCTGCAAGGCGGCTCGTCATTTCAGGCCACGATCGACGCAAGGCCTGAAAACATTCTCCCCTTTCCACGACCCTTCTGGAGACATGGCGGCCAATGAAAGTTGGCGATACGCGTTGTAGTGGGGCGTTGGTTACAGAACGGTGTGTATGAAAGAAGTCTTCCGGCCTTGTGAACATCCCTGACTTTATTTATTTATTTATTTATTTATTTTAACTTTATGAAAATGAAAATCGCTTATTGTCACGAGTAGGCTTCAATGAAGTTACTGTGAAAAGCCCCTAGTCGCCACATTCCGGTTCCTGTTCGGGGAGGCTGGTACGGGAATCGAACTGTGCTGGTGGCCTGCCTTGGTCTGCTTTCAAAGCCAGCGATTTAGCCCAGTGTGCTAAACCAGCCCCTAGAGTACCCAATTCACTTTTTCCAATTAAGGGGCAATTTAGCGTGGCCAATCCACCTACCCTGCACATCTTTGGGTTGTGGGGGTGAGACCCACGCAGACACAGGGAGAATGTGCAAACTCCACACGGACAGTGACCCAGAGCCGGGATCGAACCTGGGACCTCGGCGCTGTGAGGCAGCAGTGCTAACCACTGTGCCAACGTGCTGCCGGCCATCCCTGATCGCTCCACCATTGGCGGCTGATGTGTTAGGCAGGTTGGTTCGATGTGGACTGCACTCGATGCAGGGAAGTTAGCAACAGACGTCTAACACTGGAGAAGATCCAACACTGTTTTATTCAACTATAGAACTGCTATACATATTCAGCTATGGGTTGACACTATACTGATCTGACTGGAGACCCAGTAGTAGCCTGACCAGACTTACTAGCTACCACATGGTGTTTGCACTTGCTAGCTCGTGGACTCTGACTGTCTCAGTGGCTGGGTCCCGAGAGAGTGGGAAACCTAGTGCCCTCTGGCTTTATAGTGGTAGTGTCCTGTCTGGTGATTGGCTGCACTGTTCTGTGTGCTCACTGGTCATCCTGTGTGTCAATCACTGCCTGTCTGCATCTCATTATATACAGGAGTGGATATTATGACAGCGGCCGTGCCTCAATCTCTGGAATTCTATCCCTACACCTTTCTACTCCCCTCTCTACCTTATCTTTAAGACACACCTTAATACTGACCTCATTGACCAAGATTTTGGTCACCTGACCTAATATCTCCTGATGTGGTTGAGGGGTCACAATGTGAAGCACCCTTTGGAAGTTACATTATGTCAAAGGTGCTATAGAAATAGAAGTTGTTGTTGTTTCTACCACAATTTAAAAACAAATCAGAGCTCTGCTCCAAGGCAGCATATAGGGTTAAACCGAAGACGGCAGGACTTCACTTTAAGCTGCCTTCCTCCCCACGTGCAAGAGGAAAGATTCTTCCAAGCCGGCGAACCTAGAGATTTCTGCCTGTGACTAATTGCACACAAATAATCTACTGAGAGCAAAGTCTCAGTGATGCCAAGAGCAGAGCTGTTTCCCAGAAGTACGTGGACTATATTGAGATCTTGGCCTTTAAGCCTGACTGGGCTAAATTAATCATTAGAATGGTTATTAACACAACGGTGCTTCATGCAATCTTGATAACTTTTCCAAGGAGATAGGATGAAAGATTCCTGCCGAACATTTTGCTTAACACAGGAAATTAATAGCCATTTTTGGGAAGTCATTTGGACCACTGACATTTGTTTTTACGCATCAAAGAAACGTTCTATCCCGGAATCTGCAATTAACCGATCGATTATCGATTGCGGCTCATCCTCCGAGCAGGTTGGACAGATGCCAGAGAAGCAGCCCAACGGCTGCTTCAATCTGTTCATGTCCACATGGCGACCAGGGGTATTCGCAAAAAACGGTCACCGACAGTTTGCGCAGGAAAAAAAGCTCCCTCGGGGCCCTCCCAAGAAAACAAAGCCTGACCACTAAACGCAGCAACGACAGGAAGAAATATTGGCTCCACTTAACGGACACCCCCACTGGTCAAAGGGGAAAGAACATATTCTGTGGGACAGACCGTTATTCTGAAGGGAAGGATCTTTCGGGACTTGTGGGAGGAAGCCGGAGCACCCGGAGGAAACCCACGCAGAGAACGTGCAGACTCCCCACAGACAGTAACTCAAGCCGGGAATCGAACCTGGGACCCTGGAGCTGTGAATCAACTGTGCTAACCACTGTGCTACCGTGCGGTTTATATGCTCCTCATCCCAATTCTCCTGCCTTCTCCCCATGACCCCTGATCCCGTTATCAATCGAGAAGTCCCCCCCCTCTTCTCCACATTGTTTGCCTCTTTTCAGGCCAATCATTCGCCAGGCCAAGTCTCAGGCTGCAGAGAATTACTGTGTGCTCGGGCGCTGTTTAAATATGAAAATGTTTGAGACATCTGCAAAACACCAAATGACCATTCCAATGTATTCAGATGTGAAGCAGATTCATTCACAGAGCTGCGTCCTTCATGTTTGAAGCAGCTGTTAGTATTTTCTTCAGGACGTCAACATTACATTTGATTAAATATTAATATAATATATAACCTACTCGTGCTCTATATTGATATAGATTAGGAAATCAATTGCAACTCTTTTTGTTTCATCTTTGAGTGATCCTGATGGTGAGACAGTGGAAGTCTTCTTGGCCTAGTGAGACTTCATGGGAAGGACCAGGCCAAGAGGTGAAAATAGGCCTTCCATCTATTGGCAGCTTTCTTTATTGTGTCATGGTGCTGTTCAATGGCCAACTGATGACAGACCGTGGGTGGTAAATCACAAGCTTCTGACAACTCTACCTCCTCTTCCAAATACAAAGTAGGCCCAAAGGACCCGAGACGCAGGCCTGGCCTTTGACAGGGCCTTGCATCTGGAAATGGGGTCAATTCAACCGCCTGAGAGGTGACAGCTGCCAGCGGTAGAGCTGTCGAGGTGCTTTTTCTCCTGAGGAATAAGCACACTCCTCAGGCACCCAGCACCCAGAAAACACACAATGTCTGTCTTGGGGCTGCACTGAACTGCCACTTTACAGTGATGCATAAGCCACAACATGGCCTAGACTGTTTTCAGCTATCCATGCCTGAAGACAGCTGTGGGAAGGTGGTACGTTACCAATGAGGCTTACAACTGCTTGATAGGCCCAACCTAAATTTGGTGCCACACCACTACCAACCCCTCCGCCACGGTACCCCCATCTCCCAATTCATAGAAATTTAGTTAGAAAATCACGTCCCCTTATCCTAGACTTTTCCCATCAGCGGAAATTGTTATTCTCTAGCTACGCTATCAAATGCTTTTAAACGCTTCAATTCAATGGGCATACTCTTCTAAACTTAAGCACAAACAAGTCTAGTGAAAGCAACCTGCCTCATATTTTAACCGTTTCTGGACAGCACACGGTGGCACAGTGGTTAGCATTGCTGCCTCACGGCGCCGAGGTCCCAGGTTCGATCCCGGCTCTGGGTCACTGGCCGTGTGGAGTTTTCACATTCTCCCCGTGTCTGCGTGGGTCTCACCCCCACAACCCAAAGATGTGCAGGGTAGGTGGATTGGCCATGCTAAATGGCCCCTTAATTGGTAAAAAATGAATTGGGGGTACTCTAAAGTTATTTTTAAAAATATTTTAACCGTTTGATCTTTGGCATCAGCCTGTTGAACCGGCACCAAGGCTGGTTTGTACTGCAGAGCCCAGACGTAAACGCAGTTTCCCAGGTCTGACGAGAGCTTCATGTGAACACACTACACCTAGATAGACACTAGAGGGAGCACCAGAGACATGACACACAGACATTCAACCAATAGGTCAGTAAGATAGGACACGACCAATGGGCATTCACGACACACACAGAGATGACACTACCACAGCGGGGCATTACACCAACCCATATATAAAGGACACAGCACACATGATCTTCCTCTTTCCAGTGGAGACACTCAGTGAGTACAGACACAGGGTTGATTCAATATCACACCCACCACGTGGATTGTAGCAGACTGGTTTGTCAGTCTGACTAGCTACAGCAGGATTAACAGGAGAGTTGGATCCAAGTAGGAGAATTGTTAACAGCTTAATAAATGTGTTAAAGCCATCTCCAAGTCTGAACCTTCCTTTGTCAGAGTGCACATCAAGCAGCTTATGCTACGTCAAGAGCATAACAAAACATGGTACCAGAGAGTGACTGTTAAATCCATATAGTTTCAACTCAGCTAACAGTGACAACCAGTAACAGCAGCCAGGCAAGATGATGTTTGAGATTCCGGTTCCACAGCAGCTCAGGTACCAAGGCAATCTCAGTGAAAACTGGCGTGCGTTCAGGCAGAGATTCGAGATCTATCTGGTAGCGTCCGACTTAGATGGCGTGGATGCAGAGAAAATAAATCTTCTACTTACCATCACGGGTCCAAGAGCAGCTGAAATCTTCCAGACCTTCAAATACTCAAAGGGACAAAACAAGAGCGACTTCCAGGCAGTCCTGGACAAATTCCAAGAATTCTGCGAGGAACATACAAGAAAAAACAGTAAAAGAGACGCCAGCACTAACCACGAGGCGAAGGTAGTCTTTCCACTTCAGAAAACGGCAGTTTTGATTGGCGGCCATCTTGGAAAAGACTTGAAAATATATCGGCCATTCCTTCACTGTTGCTGAACTATGACAGTCTACCCAGCTCAAGTGAACGACAAGAAGACACTGAGGCTCTGCCCACTGTATGTGTGACAAGTGACGACGGCATCCCACTTCCCATACCAGATGTGCAGCGTGACAGACCTCAGCTAGTGTGTACAGAGGCACTCGACAATCACAGTGAGACTACTGGTGACTCCGGTGACACCACGTTAATTCAAACCTCATCCGCTCGAGCCTCTCCACAAGCAAATGAACTCCTGAACGTTTTGACTCCGGACGTGGAGCATCAAGAGACCTCAGAAGATGCAAGTGAACCTGGACATGACACCAGACGGGGAGCATCAACAAACCAAAACTGACTCAGGTGACACAGACCAGACTCCAGATGGGGAGCAACCAAACGCCAAAGCTGATTCAAGTAAGCCGGACATGACTCCAGACGGGGAGCGCTGTGGACTCAGTGACGGCACGCTCAAGGAAACAGTAGATGGCACAAAGCACGCTGACACGAGTAACTGTGTGAAGGACTCGTATTATCCACAGAGTGTGGTCCTTGAGCGCAGCGAACACGGCAACAAAACCAACCAACACAACGACACAACCTATGGAAACCATATCAAAGACAACAACACGAAGCGTACCAAAGGCAACATCGTCGACAACAAGTGCGACAACAACATCAACAATGGAACTACGACTGGTACAACTCTGCCAATGCGGGACACTGTTACCGCTCAGCTCAGTACAATGACACACCATGGCAGGATGACACAGATTGCATACATCGCTACCACAAGCATCGAAAGAAAGAAAGTCTACATCAGACAACAAAGTGATTTGACCACTTCTTGGTTCCTTATGCACATGGACACTGACGGCGTTGACAAAGCAATGCCACCATCAACATCACCACCTCACCAACCAAACAAGAAAGCCACTCGACCATAATAATTAATGAATTTTGGACTCATACATATGATTTGGACTTATTGTTTAATGATCACTGTTATCATGATTTGTACATATCATCACTTATCTACCTAGTTTGTTCAATTTTCTTTAACACTGTACAGAAAATATGTAACACGCAAAAAGGGGGGATGTGGTGATATGCATCACTGTAAATACACAAGGTGTTAATGTGAACATACTACACCTAGCTAGACACTAGACGGAGCACCAGATACATTATAACACACAGATAGTCAATCAATAGGCCAGTAAGATAGGACCCAACCAATGGGCATTCACGATACACACAGAGATGACACTACCACCAACCCATATATAAGGACACAGCACACATGATCTTCCTCTTTCCAGTGGAGACACTCAGTGAGTACACAGGGTTGATTTGAAACACATCACACCCACCACCTGGATTGTAGCAGACTGGTTAGATAGTCTGAGTAGCTATAGCAGGATTAACAGGAGAGTCAAATCCAAGTAGGAGAATTGTTAACAGTTTAATAAATGTGTTAAAGCTATCTCCAAGTCTGAACCTTCCTTTGTCAGATTGCGCATTAAGGAAGCAGCTTATACTACGTCAAGAGCATAACAAAACAGTGACCAGGCTGTTGAATCTCGCGAGAGGCCTCTTGTGAGATTCCTGATGCTGAAAATACCTCACAAGACTTAATGAGATCTCATCAGATGTCGCAATCTGGATCTCGCCCTTGGCGCCCTGGAACCTGCCTCGGAACTCGCTATGGTACCGGTTAGCACTGGTTTCCATTAACGTTAACTCAGCATAATGGCTCCTGGGGGGGGGGGGGGGGGTGGCCCAGGCCATTAGAGGCCCCAGGTGGTCGGGCTCTGGGTGGCGGGGTGCCCTGGCATCCCACAGGCACCCGGTCACTTTGACACTGCCAACCCGGCACCGTGGCACTGCCACCCAGGCACCCTGACACTGCCATTCTGGCACTGCCACGCTGCCCAGGTGGCACTGCCAGGATGGCAGGGGCACTTACAGGGTGCCAGGCTGGCAGTGCCAAGATGCCCGGCTGTCAGGTTGGCCATACCAGGGATCGGGCCTGGGGGTGCCTTGCCCTTAAGAGGTGGGTGAGGATGGGGTGCTCGAAGACACCCGAAGAGGTAGGTTGGGTGCAGTGGGAGGGGGGGGGGGGGGGGGGGGGGGGGTACAGAGGGCACGGTGGGGCGGCTGAGGGCCTGCATTGGAGAGCTGAGCGTGTCAGTGCAGGAAATGAGGTAAGTGCGGCCTTGGTGAGGCAACCCTCACGGATGCCAAAAGAACCGGCAAAGTCCCGTTAAACAGGACAATGATTGCGCCAAAAACATTCCGGAGCCTGGAATCAGCTTTGGATGCACTGAACTGGGAGCAGTATTGTGTGTTCAGCTGCAGACTGATATTTCTTGTTTTCCCCCTCTTTCAGGCAGCAAATCGCAAACTTTAAATCCCAAGAAGGAATCATCACGCACAATTGGTGGGGGGAGAATGGAGGCTTTCCTCGTTCATGGGATGTGGGCATCATTAGCAAGGCCTGGCATTTATTGTTCATCAGAGTCATCCATTATGAGGGCAGGCATGCGTCCCAACGTCATGGCACATTCGTGCAAGATTTCAGTCGGCGGACGCGTGCAGGAGTCAGAAGCGGGCCCGCCAATAATCAAACAGGAAAATCAGCCCATTAAGGGGGCAATTGAACACAATTTGACGCGTTCCATCTGCTTTTCCAGTTGGTGGGTGAGCCGATGGGCCAAGCGGCCTTTACGTTTTAGCTGTAACCTGGATCCAAGATGGGATGAACTGTCTGAGCTGAAATAAAATGTAAAAAGGGTGTTTGGCGACTGAGGTCTGGGTGGATTGTGCTCTCCAGATATCCGTGGCACAGAGTTGAAATGAAATGAAATGAAAATCGCTTATTGTCACGAGTAGGCTTCAAATGAAGTTACTGTGAAAAGCCCCTAGTCGCCACATTTCGGCGCCTGTTCGGGGAGGCTGGTACAGGAATTGAACCGTGCTGCTGGCCTGCTTTCAAAGCCAGCGATTTAGCCCTGTGCTAAACCAGCACATCTATATATATTTTTCACAGTTGTCCCGCTCCCTGAGACAGCTCCGCAGAGGTTGTCTCCCAGAGGGAGCAGGTTAGCAGTGCCAGTCCACACTCACGGTGCCCACTCTCTCTCCCGCATCTCCCCGGCAGCCTTTCACAGCGGGACTTTCACATTCGATGGCCGTTAACTGGACAACCAGGATGAAATTGCATCCTGGGCCGATCGCGGCCAGGAACGCGTTTCACGTTCGCTTCCGAGTCCACCAAATGCGCGCGTCCAATGGGCAAAAAATACAGGCCTAGAACGGATTGGCTTGCGAGGGCTTTTCAGAATGATGTCAAGAGTTAACCTCGTTGCTGTGTGACTCTAGAATCACATGTCATCCAGACCAGGTGAGGGCAGCAGAGTTCCTTCCCTGAAAGGGCATTAGCTGGGTTTTTACAACAATCGATGATAGTTTCATGGTCGTCATCCTTGAGGGAAGCTTTCAATTCCAGGTTTGAACAACGTCCCCAGCATTTAATCCTGGATTGCTGCATTACAAATCCAGTGATACTACCACTACCCCACCATCTGTCTGGGCACTCAATGGTTGCCACGGGAACCCTGCTCCATTTTGAGGGCCAAGGCTTCATGACTTTAGTGTCAGCTGGCAGACAACGATGGGCGCAGGGTAGCCTGGCAGGGGGGGGGGGGGGGGGGGGGGGGGGGGGGGGGTGAGGCGGTGGTTTGTTCCCAGGAGCAGACAGAGGTGGCTCGCTCGCTCCTCAATACTGTCACAAAAATAGATTATAACTTATCTTCTGGGTTCCTCTTTGGCTGGCAGTAATGAAAACACAGCGCCCAGTATTACCCGAATGTGCCAATTGGAGTCATGTGTACATCAGAGGATCCTGATTTACACATTAAAAGAGCCCATATCTTGGCACAGATCGGCCAATCCGCCATCCAATCATGGGCGCTTCTGAAATTGGTGTTTGGATGGATCAGGAGTGGGAGTGGGGCAGTAAGATTTTCCCTCCGCTTTACACCATAAGACACAGGAGCAGAATTAGGCCACTCGGCCCATCGAGTCTGCTCCGCCATTCAATCATGGCTGATATTTTTCTCATCCCCATTCTCCTGCCTTCTCCCCATAACCCCTGATCCCCTTATTAATCAAGAACCTATCTATCTCTGTCTTAAAGACACTCAGTGATTTGGCCTCCACAGCCTTCTGCAGCAAAGAGCTCCACAGATTCACCTCCCTCTGGCTGAAGAAATTCCTCCTCATCTCAGTTTTAAAGGATCGTCCCTTCAGTCTGAGATGGTGTCCTCTTGTTCTGGTCTCTCCTAAAAGTGGAAACATCCTCTCCACGTCCACTCTATCCTGTAGGTTTTTATGCTTTTGATCACCTGTTATAAGACCCACAGGAACGACCCGATCGATCTCCCCATTGGGCTCAGCTTCCTCGCTGAGGGGTGAAGGCCCAACAGCGGGGTTATTAATTCCCTGAGATAAAAGTTGGCCCAAGGGGGAGTCGGCCTCTCAGGATGGTCCTCGCTGGGATCTGGAGTGTTACTTACTTAGTTGCTGTATTTCCTAACTGTGAGTAGTAAATAAACTACTTTTGACTCTCCTTTTCGGGGCCCTCATTGACTACAACATCACCTCATGGCTTTCATAGAATCAACAGTGCAGATGAGGCCATTCGGCCCATCGAGTCCTAACAAGCCCTTGGAAAGACCACCCTACTCAAGCCCAAATCTCACCCTATCCCCATAACCCAGTAACCCCACCTAACGTTTGGACACTGAGGGACAATTTATCATGGCCAATCCACCTAACCTGTACATCTTTGGACACTAAGGGACAATTTAACACGGCCAATCCACCTAACCTGTACATCTTTGGACGCTAAGGGACAATTTAACACGGCCAATCCACCTAACCTGTACATCTTTGGACACAAATAGACAATTTAACATGGCCAATCCACCTAACCTGTACATCTTTGGACACTAAGGGACAATTTAACACGGCCAATCCACCTAACCTGTACATCTTTGGACGCTAAGGGACAATTTAACATGGCCAATCCACCTAACCTGTACATCTTTGGACACTAAGGGACAATTTAACATGGCCAATCCACCTAACCTGTACATCTTTGGACACTAAGGGACAATTTAACACGGCCAATCCACCTAACCTGTACATCTTTGGACGCTAAGGGACAATTTAACATGGCCAATCCACCTAACCTGTACATCTTTGGACACTGAGGGACAATTTATCATGGCCAATCCACCTAACCTGTACATCTTTGGGCACTAAGGGACAATTTAACATGGCCAATCCACCTAACCTGCACATCTTTGGACACTGAGGGACAATTTATCATGGCCAATCCACCTAACCTGCACATCTTTGGACACTAAGGGACAATTTATCATGGCCAATCCACCTAACCTGCACATCTTTGGACACTGAGGGACAATTTATCATGGCCAATCCACCTAACCTGCACATCTTTGGACACTGAGGGACAATTTATCATGGCCAATCCACCTAACCTGCACATTTTTGGACACTGAGGGACAATTTATCATGGCCAATCCACCTAACCTGCACATCTTTGGACACTGAGGGACAATTTAACATGGCCAATCCACCTAACCTGCACATCTTTGGACACTGAGGGACAATTTATCATGGCCAATCCACCTAACCTGCACATCTTTGGACACTGAGGGACAATTTATCATGGCCAATCCACCTAACCTGCACATCTTTGGACACGAAGGGACAATTTATCATGGCCAATCCACCTAACCTGCACATCTTTGGACACTGAGGGACAATTTATCATGGCCAATCCACCTAATCTGCACATCTTTGGACACTAAGGGACAATTTAACATGGTCAATCCACCTAACCTGTACATCTTTGGACACTAAGGGACAATTTAACATGGCCAATCCACCTAACCTGCACATCTTTGGACCCTAAGGGACAATTTATCATGGCCAATCCACCTAACCTGCACATCTTTGGACACTAAGGGACAATTTAACATGGCCAATCCACCTAACCTGCACATCTTTGGACACTAAGGGACAATTTAACATGGCCAATCCACCTAACCTGCACATCTTTGGACACTAAGGGACAATTTAGCATGGCCAATCCACCTAACCTGCACATCTTTGGACACTGAGGGACAATTTATCATGGCCAATCCACCTAACCTGCACATCTTTGGACACTGAGGGACAATTTAACATGGTCAATCCACCTAACCTGTACATCTTTGGACACTAAGGGACAATTTAACATGGCCAATCCACCTAACCTGCACATCTTTGGACCTTAAGGGACAATTTATCATGGCCAATCCACCTAACCTGCACATCTTTGGACACTAAGGGACAATTTAACATGGCCAATCCACCTAACCTGCACATCTTTGGACACTAAGGGACAATTTAACATGGCCAATCCACCTAACCTGTACATCTTTGGACACTAAGGGACAATTTAACATGGCCAATCTACCTAACCTGCACATCTTTGGACACTAAGGGACAATTTAGCATGGCCAATCCACCTAACCTGCACATCTTTGGACACTGAGGGACAATTTAGCATGGCCAATCCACCTAATCTGCACATCTTTGGACACTGAGGGACAATTTAGCATGGCCAATCCACCTAACCTGCACATCTTTGGACACTAAGGGGCAATTTAGCATGGCCAATCCACCTAACCCGCACATCTTTGGACTGTGGGAGGAAACCGGAGCACCCGGAGGAAACCCACGCACACACGGGGAGAAAGTGCAGACTCCGCACAGACAGTGACCCAAGCCGGGAATCAAACCTGGGACCCTGGAGCTGTGAAGCAACTGTGCGAGCCACTGTGCTACGTAGAAACACTCCCCTGTCTCAAGTTAAAAAAAGAACATTTCAGACTGATATGAGTTGCTGCCCTTCCCTGGAGCCAATGAGAAAGGGTATGATCTAATTTGAGAGGGCCATTCTAAATCTGACTTTCCCAAACCCTCAGAGGTGTTAATCCACAACACAGGATATGGAATCAACATGCCACACCCCGCCTTATTCGGAAAAAGACGTTGAACTTTGGAAAAGCTGCATGGTGGCAGCCATGTTGTCTTTATCTGTATAAAAGGGCAGCTGGGGACTGGATGCAGGCAGTTCCACCAAAAACCATCGAACCATCAGTTCAGCCGCTATCTGAGTGTGATGGTATGATTTGCATAGCTGTCTGCCATTGGTGCAGAACACCGGCATACCATTGGCCCTGGTCGGTCATGTGCCTCTCGACCGATTGGTTGAGACCAGTCATGTGACAGCTCTCCGATTGGTCGAGAGGCTGAGTTAACCACGCCTCCATACCGAGGTATAAATAGTCAGTACGCCCGGCGGTCGTCCATTTTATTGTAGTCGACCGCAGGGCTAACTTCTAGCTTATTAAAGCCTAACTTTTGTACAGCAACTCGTCTCTCATGCAATTGATGGCTCATCACTGAGGCAGGCTCACAATCAAACAGTGGGACATCAGGCAGCCAGAATACATAACTTGCTCCAATTAAAGTTGACTTGAGAAGCAACCGTCAAGAAACTTGACCACAGCAAACATCACAACCTGTTGTGTGCCTTTCACTTTACAAGACCCTCCCTTCAACTTTAAAGTATTGACGCTACCCAAAAAGATATAGGTCTGTCACGTGGGGGACCAAAGGTCATAAACCAGAGACTGAAATAACTAGTCTATAGAAGTGTATGACCTTTATCTGTATCTAATTCTTGTGTTTGTGAGTGGGTGTGTGTGCGTGTGACTGATGTTCTCCTTAATCCAGTGTGAAAATAAATAAGCTTTATTTTTAAACTCACAAATAGCTTGCTGCTGGATAGCGTCATAGTGCTTTTACAGCACGGAGAGAGGCCCTTCGGCCGATCATGTCTATGCTGGCCATCGAGCATCTACTACTCTAATCCCATTTTCCAGCACTTGGTGCGTAGCCTTGTGTGCTGCGGTGTTACAACTGCTCATCTAAATACTTCTCAAATGTTGTGAGGGTTCCTGCCTCCACCACCCTTTCAGGCAGCGAGTTCCAGACTCCCACCCCCCTCTCTCACTCCGTCTCGCGTCACGCACACTCTCATCTGCCTCGCTCTCACCCCTTTTGCACAGTCTCTTATCTCTGACAGCTATACTCTCAAAAATATGATAGTTATATTTTGGGCAGCACGGTAGCATATTGGTTAGCACAATCGCTTCACAGCTCCAGGGTCCCAGGTTTGATTCCCGGCTGGGTCACTGTCTGTGCGGAGTCTGCACATCCTCCCCGTGTGTGCGTGGGTTTCCTCCGGGTGCTCCGGTTTCCTCCCACAGTCCAAAGATGTGCAGGTTAGGTGGATTGGCCATGATAAATTGTCCCTTAGTGTCCAAAATTGCCCTTAGTGTTGGGTGGGGTTATTCGGTTATGGGGATAGGGTGGAGGTGTTAACCTTGGGTAGGGTGCTCTTTCCAAGAGCCGGAGCAGACTCGATGGGCCGAATGGCCTCCTTCTGCACTGTAAATTCTATGTAAATTCTATGTAAAAAAAAAATCACCACATAGAATCAAGATTGCTGTTTGCAATTCCAACGCATCTAATCGTAAAACTCTCTCACTGAAGCTCATCTCTTTTAATGTCTCTGCTTTGCCAAATTTCATTTGCTGTTCCTTTTCATCGTAAAGTCAACTTGAATGATCTGACATTTGGAAAATTATGTTACCGAATTGCTCAAATCCCTTTTAATGAAGGTCAACCTGCTTATTATTCCTTGGATTTGAACCTCCCCTCAGTTCTGGACGGAATGTCAGGTCACAAACCGTTGTAGTTTTGGAATAGGTCCCCCCCCATCAGTCCAGGTCAAAACATGCCATGAGATGGGAATGTGCAGGTCAGGTGGGGTCACGGGGATAGGGAGGGGGATTGGGCCGAGGTAGGGTGCTCTTTCGGAAGGTCGGTGCAGACTCGATGGGCCGAATGGCCTCCTTCTGCACTGCAGGGATTCTGTGGCTCTCTACTCAAGCTTCACTGAATGCACACTCCCAACATCCCGCAAAGACTGAAGGACTAACGTTTTCTTTTCCAATTGCTGACAGCAACTCATGATTTGAATACACAGTGGGGCTGATGTGGATAGCACAGGTGCACTTAAAGGGGAGCTCGGTAAACGCATGCGAGAGGAGGAATAGAAAGATATGTTGATGGATCGGGGTGGGGTGGGGGTGGAGCCTGAGCAGAGAACAGACAGTGCCATTGACCAGCTTGGCCAAATGGCCTGTTTTATGCACTGTAAATTGATCGCGTCTGCTTTACTTTAAGAAAATCCTGGGCGGGATTCTCCCCTACCCGGCGGGGCGGGGGGGTCCCGGCGTAGCGGAGTGGCGCCAACCACGAATTCTCCGCACCTTTAGGGGCTAGGCCCACGCCGGAGTGGCTCCCGCTCCACCGACTGGCGTCAGCGGCCTTTGGCGCCCCGCCAACCAGCGTTGGGGCTGGCCGAAAGGCCTTCACCGGTCAGCGTGAGTCCGCGCATGCGCCGGAGCGTCAGCGGCCGCTCACGTGACCACCGGCGCATGCGCGGTAGGGGGTTCTTTTCCGCCTCCGCCATGGTGGAGGCCGTGGGAGCGGCAGAAGAAAAAGAGTGCCCCCACGGCACAGGCGTGGGGACACCCCCCGGGGTCCGATCGCCCCGTGCCCCCCAGGACCCCGGGGGCCCACTTGGGCCGCCAATCCCGCCAGCACAAAAGTGGTTTAAACCACGCCGGCGGGAGAGGCCTGTCTGCGGCGGGACTTCGGCTCATCGCCGGCCGGAGAATCGCCGCGGGGGGGCCCGCCGACCGACGCGGCGCAATTCCCGCCGATTCCCGGGTGGCGGAGAATTCCGGCCACGGCGGGGGTGGGATTTACGCCAGCCCCGGGCGATTACCCGACCCTGCGGGGGGGGGGGGGGGGGGGGGTCGGAGAATTCCGTCCCCTGTTCAGAGATCAACTAGGGGATCAAATTAACACTAACTTATTTGCAACATTGACACCATGAAATCTTTACCTGGGTGAGCTTTATTCTTTACTCTGGTAACAGCGCTGGAACTAATCTGAAGAAAGTGAGGCCCATTCAATAGGTTCGTAATCACTGGAAAGCTATTTCACTCACTGAGCCGTTTGATTATCAGAATCAGTTTCGTAGTCAGTTTAATTCCCCTAGTCAACTGCACTTCCTTCATCCGTTTTAATCTCTCTGTCTGTTTCAATTTCTCAATTCCGCTCCCTCAGTCACTTTTAATCCCTCAGCTGCTTTCGATCTTTCAGTTAGTTGCCCCTCTCTGTCTCATCAGAAG